>NW_004754916.1:74431-75678 GCF_000188695.1 Salpingoeca rosetta | reverse complement strand
TGTGTGTGTGTGTGTGTGTGTGTGTGTGTGTGTGTGTGTGTGTGTGTGTGTGTGTGTGTGTGTGTGTCTTGCGCTCTTCAACAACCACCCACACACGCACACAGACACACGCACACTGTTCCCTCACAAGAACTACAACCCCTCCCCCTTTCCTCCCTGTCTTCCTCTTCCCTTCATCCTTTTCCTCTCCCCTTTCCCTTTCTCAACACCGTACACCCAGGTGGAGCACGACGTTCAAGCAGTCGATTGCCAACATTGGCCATGTGCTGCTGGTGCTCATGCCGTGGCGAGACCCTGTTCCCTTGACACGCGCGTGGTGTTTGTGGGAGATCTTCTGTGGCATCAGCAACGAGGGCACAGAGGTCACCATCCAACTACCCAACAGCGAAGAACAGGCGCTCGAAAACGCCATTCGCGATGACTATAAAGCAGTGACCGACACGCTGGTGCGCGTGCAGGCAGAGCGAGCCGACGCCTTCAACCCACGAGACAAGGACATGATCTTCACGGCGATCGAGTCGTGGGCGGGTGGCTTCAGCGCAGTAAACCAGGCCGTGAAAGACCAGCTGCGCGCGTGGTGCCTGCAAAAGGCGGTGGGTGCCGTCGAAGCAATGCGGGCACGAGGCGAGGACAGCACTGACGCCTTCGCGCACTTGTGCCACACCGTGGGGGCGGTGCTGAGCGAGTTTGGTGAACACGATCGCGCCATTGTCTACTACGAAGCTGCACTGCCGATTTACCTGCGAACCGAAGGGGAGAAAGGAGAGGGCGTGGCGGCATTGTACGGCAACCACGGCAACGCCTACGAGAACAAGGGCGAGTACGACAGAGCCATCCACTACTACGAGAAGGACCTCGCCATCACGGTGGAGACGTCGGGCGAGAAGCACCCGAGCACAGCCGACGCCTACAACAACCTCGGCAACGCCTACGACAGCAAGGGGGAGTACGACAGGGCGATTGAGTGCTATGAACAGGCGCTCGCCATCAGAGTGGAGACGCTGGGCGAGAAGCACCCGAGCACAGCCAACACGTACAACAACCTCGGCGGCGCCTACTACGACAAGGGCGAGTCCGACAAGGCGATTGAACACTTCGAGAAGGCCCTCGCCATCAAGGTGGAGACGTTGGGTGAGAAGCACCCGAGCACAGCTGACACGTACAACAATCTCGGAATCGTCTACAGGAACAAGGGCGAGTACGACAGAGTGATTGCGTTTTATGAGAAGGCCCTCGCCATCACGGTG
>NW_004754916.1:39745-44745 GCF_000188695.1 Salpingoeca rosetta | reverse complement strand
ACATACATTGTCTCTTTGTACGTTTGCTTGTGTATGCGCAGGGACATTGTGTTGGTGTGCGCGTGCCAGTGGTTTGGCAAAGAGCGCATGGGTCGTGAGGGCGAAGGTTGGGTATGACCCCTCGTGCAAGTAGGCAGAGGAAGAATTCAACAAGTACACGTACACAGAGCTGGCGCTGGAGACCAAGTTTGGGCTCATCGTGGAAGGATTTGGCTACCACTCCTTGAGGTGTTTGTTTGTGTGTGTGTGTGTGTTTGTTTGTGTGTGTTGCAGACGATTTCGGTCCTGTGCGTGGTCTCACCCACCTTCCATCTCCTGTCACCCCCTCTCATGCCTCATAGATCATGGCTGCGGGCGCCTTCCCGTCATTGTCGTCGATCACTACGTGCTGGTGCGTGTAGATGAATGACGCTTCGTGTGTGTGTGTGAGTGTGTGTGTGTGTGTGTTGTGTGTGTGTGTGTGTGTGTGTGTGTGTGTGTTTTGTGTGTCACATCACTGTGCGGATGTACCCCTCCCGTCGCTCATGGTGCTGTGACGTGATGTTGTGGTGTGTGCTTTTTGCGTGCTTGCAGCCCTACCAGGACCTGCTGGACTGGGAGACGTTCAGCATGCGCATTCCCGAGCACAGGCTCCTCGAGGTGTGGTGACAGATCGGAGACATGGGGATGTGAAGCGATGCGTGAGGGGTGATATGGTTTTTGATGGGGGTTTGTGGTTGGTGATGGCTTGTATGCCACGTCGCTCACACACACACACACACACACACACACACACACACACACACACACACACACACACACACACACACACACACACACACACACACACACACACAACTGTGTTCAGCTTCCGAGGATCCTGCGGTCGATCCCTGATGAGGTGGTGGAGATGATACAGAGACGCGTTGTGTTTGTGTTTGAGGATTTCTTCAAGTCCCTCTCCACCCACGTGCACACAGGTGAGGGAGTACGTTGTGTGGGACGGGAGTTGTGGAGTGAGTGTGGCGACGTTCGTGGTGTAGTGTGTGCGTTGCTTGCTTGTTCTCGTGTCCGTTCAACCACTCTCACCATCTGCCAACTCTTGTGTCTCGTCTGTGTTGTTTGCTGCTGTCAGCACACTGGAGTCTGCCAGGATCAACCTGTTCGGCGACAACGCGTGGCAGGTGTGTGTGTGTGTGTGTGTGTGTGTGTGTGTGTGTGTGTGTGTGTGTGTGTGTGTGTGTGTGTGTGTGTGTGTGTGTGTGTGTGTGTGTGTGTGTGCAGGGGATCGTGCGCAGGGGTGCGAATCAGCACGGTCACCTCACAACATCTCGCTGCCACCACCAACACCTTCATGGCGCACACGCACAAATGTTCGCAGGGGGAAGATGCAAGTGGAAGGGCTGGCGTACGGCACGCCCAATGACACGCCACACGATGTGATGCAGGAGTCTGTATGGTGCAACACCCCCGCTCACCGACGAAAGGCGGCCAAGGATAATGCACCCATGTGATGTGTTTGCGTGCGATGACGATGATAAGGATGAGGATGAGGAGAGGACGAAGATGTCTAACAGCGTAACCAAGATCAGCTCTGTCACTAGTTCATTAGTTCAGCCCACCTGTTTGTGGTTCCTCTGCGCCAGTACATGGAAGTAAACGCGTTGAGATGACACGATGTCAGCCAGGCAGTGTGTGTGTGTGTGTGTGTGTGTGTGTGTGAAGCAAAGCAACGCAAAAGACAAGCAACAAGAGAGAGGGAGATGAGCCAACACACGCCACCACTAAGTTGAAGCAAGCAAGTCAGCAAGCAAAGAAGAAGAGAAGAAGTAAACCGAACCAAGCAACAAGACAAGAGAGAAGAGAGGAGAGACAGCAAGCGCCACAGCAGCTACAGCACTCCATATGAAGAGAAAAAAAAAAAGGAAAAGAGCAACATCACCCGTGATTCCCGCCTGGTCACCCACGGCAGTACTGAACGGGCCCAAACGGGCTTAGCTTCCGCGATCGGACGAGAGCGGGCGTGATCCCGTTGGTATGAACGTTGCCAATAACCGGTAAAGACAAGCAATTTATCAAGGCAGAGCCAGCAAGCCAGCAAGCAAGAAGAAGAGGAAGAGGAAAATCGCACACACACCAAAAACCACCAGCAGCAAGCAGAAGAAACGAGCAAACAACCGATTCTGCATTCCAACCAATCAACCAACCAATCCTCCACTCGCCGTTGCTTCATTCTTCTTCTTCTTCTGCGCAGCTGGTGTGTGATGGTGATGGTGGTGGGAATGGTGATGGTGATCATGGTCGTCGTCGTCGCTGACAGGCAGGTGAGGGGAGGTGGGGTGAGGTGAGGTGAGGTGAGTGAATGTGTCATTGGTTCGCGCACACACACGCACACATTGGTGGTTGTGCGTGCCACGTTCCTTCCTTACTTCCCTTCCTTCCTTCTCTTCCCTTCGTCGTCCTTCTCGCTGACGCATTCACACATACACACACACACATACATGTGCAGGGAGGGTGTGCGCACCGTCTCTCCCCTTTCTCCCATCCATCCATCCTTCCTTCCTTCCACCGTTGTGCATTTCCTCCTCCTGTGATGAACCACGCACAACCAACCAACCAGCCAACGACCACATGAATGACCCATCCATCGACAGGTGAGGGTGAGATTGAATGCTTCCACTTCCTCCTCTCACTCCGTGCTCCTCCTCTTCCCCTTCTTCCCCTTGCACACTGCGCACAGAAGCAAACAACCACCCCCATCAACAACAACACCACAGTTCACGCTGTCATCGTGCACACACACACACAGGTGGACCACCATCAATCCATCCTCGCATGGGTGGTTGGATCACATACCAACTCATACCACTGCGTGTGGCACTCACAAATGCACACACACACACACACACTTGCTCACCGTTGTGTGGTGACAGAACAACTGCCATCAGCCACCGTCATGCAGCGGCGACCCTGAGAATGGATCATGCAACCTCTCAACCAGTGAGCAGCACACACATGTGAAAGAGGGGGAAATGACATCAACCACCATCACAGCCAATGTGTGTGTGTGTGTGTGTGCATGGGGTTGTGTTTCTGCCCATCCTCCTCCTGCTTTCTTCTCCTTCTGTCTGTGCCACGCTGCTCACTGCTGCTGGTATTGTTGCTTGTTTGTTTGTGCTGCTACTGCCGTTGTTGCTTGTTTGTTTGTGGTGGTGCGTGCAGATGAATGTATTCCATCATCATCATCAGCAGCAGCAGCAGCAGGTGCTGGCTGATGCATGAGGCAGTGGGCGACCCCCACCAAGACAGGTGTGCATGTGTGTGTGTGTGTCGACGTGCGTGTTCTCTTCTCCACCCATCCACACGCCATCATTACCACCTCTCGTGTTCTTGTGTCTTGCTCACATCCTTCCCTTCCCACCTTCAACACCACCCTCAACACCATCCTCCACACGTGCTCGTTTCCCCTTCCTTCTTTCTGCTGTCGCCACACATAGGCCCTTGAGCTAGCAGCTGTCACCCCTCCCCCTCCACCAACCACCACTGCTGTGGTGGGATGAACAGACGGGCGCTGCCATGTGATGACCATCCAGCCACGCTTGTGCGGCTGTGGAAACAGCAACACCAACTCACACCGCAAAGCAAGCAAGCGATGAGCAACGTGAGTGCATCACTGCATGTGTGTGTGTGTATGCTGCGCACCGCACCAGTGTGCGTGTTTTGTGGTCGCTGTCTCTGCTGCTCCTGTCTCCCCTTGTTGTCCCACATCAATGTGCATGCATGTGTGTGGTGTGGCTGCCTGTATTGTTGCTTTGCTTGGTGCGCTGTCTCACTCGTCGTTCTCACGCACAACTGCTTACACACCTGCACATTCCCCACCTTGCAGCTGCTGCTTATCTTCCCCTCTCTTTCTCGCCCTCCCTGATGGCCATCACAACAACAACAACAGCAGCAGCAGCCAACACACCCTCCACCGCCGATGCAGCAGCAGCAGCAGAGAATGCACCACCACCATCACTTGCTGCTGAACACATCCCCCAACCAACCAACCCATCGCCCACTGCTGCTGGAGCTGGCTGGCTGTTTGCAGCTGGGAACAGGTAGCGACAGCACAAGTTGCGTTTTCGGCTGGAAGCAGCAAGCAGAGGTGAGGGCGTGAAGAAGAGGGAACACGAAGAGGAGATGTGTGTTGGCTGGATGGATGGATGGATGGATGAGGTGGGGTGGGGGATGCTGGGTGAGTGTCGTGTGGTGTGGTGTGGCTGGCTGGCTGATGACAGAGGACGATGGTGTGTGAGGAAGAGGGATGGATGGATGGGGGGGGGTGCAGCATGTCTTGTTCCTTCCCTTTTGTTTTCTGTTTTCTCTCTCTTCCCTTTCTTCTTCACACACATGCTTGCACAACATCAGCAGTGGCAGCAGCAGTGTGGCTGCGCACATATCCATGCTCCCTTCCTCCCTCCCACTCACTCATTTACCATGCTGGTGCTCGCACACAAATACATTTACAGGTGATGCACACGCACAGACAGGATGATGGAAATGTCAAGGATACTTGCCACGCGTGCCAGCTGCACTCGCCTCACACATGGTATGTGGGTGGTGATGAGTGGTTGGTTGGTTGTGTGATGGGGCTGTGGTGATGGGGTGCGATGAAGCGAACAAGTGGAAGAAGGGTTGATGGGGAATGATCGCACACACCGACACACACACACATACACGCACACACACACACGTGGTGCGTGTGACGTCAATCACTCTTTCTGCTGTGCTGTCATGATGGCTTGCTCTGTGCATGTTGTGTTCTGTTCCCAACCACGCCCCCCGCAACCACGCACATACACACACACACACATATGCACAGGTGGTGAGGTACCAGCACACATCAGGATGGTAATGATGGAAGCGGGCTCGCATGCCGGCTGCTGCTGCAACTCCCCCGATTTCGGCTGCCACTGCTGTGCTCATGCAGTGTTAACCATATGCGTGAGCAAGGTGAGCCCATCATGCAATGCTTTGGT
>NW_004754916.1:36696-39645 GCF_000188695.1 Salpingoeca rosetta | reverse complement strand
CGGTGCACACATGATGGATTGGGAGGAGCAGCTGTGGACACACACGTCCATGGTCATGGTGGGCACATCCAACCACAGCGACGCAGTCATGTGCAGGTGTGTGTGTATATGTGTGTGTGTGTGTGAGGTGGAGTAAAGCAGAGGAGGGGGCAGGAAGGTGAACACGTCTGCTGTGCTCACATGCCATGCCTGTGTCTTGTGTGTGATGATGTCGTTGTGTCTTGTCGTTTTGTGATGGTTGCATGGGCACCAGGGCCACATCAGTGGAGGAGAAAAGCAGCCGCCATGAACGATCCATCCTCAACCCTTCCCCATTTCTCTCTCCTTTCTCTCTCTTCCACCTCAGCTCGGCCGTAACCATCACCACCGTCATCGCCATCGACTGCACAGCCGACATCACACGCGGGCCAACACCAGCCCCAATCTGGCGTGAGGCAGACAATGCACATGTCAGTCGCTCTGATAAAAGAGGTGAGCAATGTGTGTGCGTGTGTGTGCATGGTGGTGGGATGAGTGGGGACAACATGTGTGCGTGTGGTTGTGGTGGTTGGATGGGGCTGGCGTGTGGTTGATGATGCTTCGCTGTCAACCTCATCCGCCCCTGCATCCTCCCATCTTCTGTGCATGCACACACACAATTCACAGCGTTGAGGAAGCACATGAAGCGGTGGAACCAACGACGATGACGATGACGAGTGATGAAGGTGAGAGGGCGACTGAGATGTGTGTGTGTGTGTGTGTGTGTGTGTGTTGGTTGACACGTTGTGTTTCCTTCTTCGTCTCCCTCTTTCCTGGTCCGTTCTACGCACTCATGTGTCTGTTTCTTCTTCTTCCCCCTCTTTTTCGATTGATTTGGGCACAGGGCCATGTATCTCGTCTCCATCCAACCGACCAACCAAGCAGCCGAGCGAGCGAGCAAAGGACACGGCGTGGCAAGGGGCCGTTTGTTTTCACCGTTTCCACCATCACCAGAAACAGCTGATGTGTGGCTGCATTGTGGATGAACTGGCCCTCTGTCTCTTGTCCATCTCCTCCTCGTCATCGTCATCCTTGGGGTCACCAACAGCAGCGGCTGCGGCCATGGATGTGGAGGTGAGATGAATGGGTGGTGGTGGTGGTGACGTGGGCGGTGTGTGATGTGCTGGGTGTGAACATCAGCATGTCGTATGTGTGTGATTGTGCTGGTTGGATGTCGTTGGGTCTGTTGGTGGTGGTGGCAATGGGTGTGGTTGTCGTTGAAAGCCTAATTCTGTGACAACTCACCTCTTTCTCCACACGCACACACACAGGGTGTATTGTGCGTCGATGTGCCGTTGCCTCGCGTGACGACGACGATGGTGGTGGTGAGTGGTTTGTGGTGGATGTACGTGGCGCACGCACACGCATGTGCATATGTGCTGCTTGTGGTGGTGGTGGTCATGGTGTCTTTGGGGTGATGTGACATGTGCGTGCACAGGTGGTGATGTGGGTGATGTGAATGTGGCACAAGGAGGTGGGTGTGGTTTGTTTCTGCCATGCTGGCTCACTGCGTGGTGTGATTCTTGCTGATTTGTTGTTTGTGCTTGCGCATGTGTTCATGTGTGTGATTTGCACAGGACGATGGCCGTTCTCTTCCCAAGCCCTCATGACATGAGCAGGGCGATACACGCACACACACAAATGTGCCAGAGAAGAAGACACGAGGTGAGACGCTGCCGCTGTGTGTGTGTGTGTGTGCGGTGATGGGGTGATGGGGCGGTAGCACACATTCACACGCATGTACACGCATGTACACATGCATGCTAACACACCAGAGCAGTCATTGGCTGTGGGGTGGTGGTACTGACATGTGTCTCACATGAATCAATCACACAACTCAAATGTGCGTGTGTGCGTGGCTGCAGGCGGATGTGTTCGGGTTTCCCCAACCAAATCCCCTTCCCCTTTTTCCAACCAATCGCCTTTGCTCTGTGTCATCATCATCTTCATCAGCCTTCCCCATGTGATGTGGAGCGGTTGAGGCGTGATCGAGACGGCGGCAACACAGGTATTGCAGCAGTGGTGGATGTGGTGATACTTGCTTACCGTGCTTGCTTGGTTGGTTGCTTGCCTGTTGGATGCTTGCTTCGTTGTTCTTGTGTGTATCTGATGCACCCCCGCCCACAACATGCTGCATGTTCCCATGCGTGGTCCCTTGCGCCCCACCTTTCGTGTTCTCACCACCACCGGTCATTGTTGTTCGTCTCTGGTTGGTTTCTCCTTGCCTCACAGGCACGCAGGGCAGGCTAGCTCGCTGCTGCTGGTGTGCTGCTGTGATGATGGCCGTGCGTGTGCATGTGCGCTGTGCACCGTGTTTGGGATGCACCGATGAGGACAACGAAGCACACGGCCCGTGCCCACCACTCTTCCCCCTTCATCTCCCCTTTCTGCTCCGTCAGTGATGACGATGGTGGCCGTGGCATGTGATTGCGGTTCCCTTGTTTGGCTCTCGCTGTGACACATCGGCTGGCTGGCTGGCTGCATCAAGCACAGGTGAGGATGATCGTTGGCGGTTGGTTGGTTGGTTGGTGGGCTGAGTTGTGTGGAGTGGTGGGAAGCGGGGAAAGGAGGGAAGTGACACGGTGATGGTGATGGTGGTGATGGTGGTGGTGCGACGTGGGAGTGCAGAGCGAAAGGAGGGAGGTGAGGGGAAGTGATGGAGGGTGATGATGTTGGTTGGGGGATGGGGGTGCGTGTGCACATGCACGTGAATGGTGTGGTGGTCATATCACATGACAGTGACACACATATCAGTGGCTCATTCCTTTTGCTTGCACCTGTGCTTGTGTGTGATTGTGTAATTGTGATGATGACTGCAGCAGGCAACACACGACGGTGGATGCTGGATTGGATGGGCTGGGTTGACTGGCCGTCGTGTCGTGTCGCCCATATCTCTCCCTCCCTCCCCTTGCTCATCTCAACTGGGAACAC
>NW_004754916.1:33688-34770 GCF_000188695.1 Salpingoeca rosetta | reverse complement strand
TCAGCACCACCGCTCATCTTGTTTCGTCTCTGTTTGTGTTTTCCGTGTCTCACAGGCACGCAGGGCTGGGTAGCTGTGTGTGTGTGTTCACCACAACCACGTAGTGTGCGGCCATCACAGTTGTCTGTGCTCACACACCTCCCATCTCTCCCTTTCTTATTGAAGCACTACTCCCTTCCCTACCACTTTTTCGTCATCATCTCACACGCACGCGCACACACACACACACATGCGGACGCTTGCACAGGGGAGCAGGCTGTTTGTTGGAACCCATGGCAAGGCACGCACAACCAAGCAAGGCCACACGAGCAAGCAAGGACACAGGACAAGCAAGCAAGACGTGGGGCTGCCATAGACCACGCACCTCATTGGAGAAGGAGGGGAGCGTGAGCGGGTGGCGTTGCATTGTGTTGTGTTGTGTTGTTGTGTCGTGTTGTTGTGGACAGCGTGCACGTCTCTCTCCTTGTATCCCTCTGCCTTCCTCCCTCCCTTTCCCTTTCTCTCTATCTCTGTCTGTTCTCTCTTGCCACAGCATGTACACTGCTGCTGCTGCTGTTGCATGAAGGTGATGATGGCGGTTGATGGGGGGAGTGAAGCAGTGTGGCGCAGCATGGAGCTGTCGCTTGTTGTCTGTTGTGTGTTGTGTTTTGCTTGCAGTTGATATGGGATGCTTTCTCGCTTGTTCTTGACACGTGTGTCTGTCTGTGTGTGTGTGTGCTTGCTGCAGTGTTGTTGAAGTGAAGTGGAAACATACAATGCAACACGCATGTGCATCCGTGTGTATCGTGTGGTACTGGTGGTGGTGTGGATGGTTGTTGGTGGTTGCAGTGAAGTCAACACAGAGTGTGCTGTTGTGATGTGAATTGGATTGGTGGTGAGCTGGGCGTGTGGCTGTGGAGTGGGTGTTGCACGCAGGTGCGGACAGCAGCAGCAGCAGTGATGGAGGAAGTGGGGGCAAGGATGAAGCGAGCAATGATGGCAGCGACTGGGGGGGGTGGTGACCAGGCATGAACGCGGAGAACAGGCAGCATTCGCTTTATGGGCACCGAGCGTTGTAACACATGCAGCATGAAACAGAACGA
>NW_004754916.1:20041-20835 GCF_000188695.1 Salpingoeca rosetta | reverse complement strand
TTAACCGTGCTTGCTTCTTTTGAAACCTTCACCCTTGTACCTTCTAACCACCCATTGTCCCCCCGCCCACAACCCCTTCTTTCTCTTTTTTTTCTGTCTCAGGGGGCAGCAATCAGAATTGCACGCTGCGAAACTCCCGCCCCTCTCGACTCTGTATCGAGTGGGCGCGGCCAAGCCCGCGGACCTTGTTTGTGAACCCTCGTCGCAATGCAGCAGTTCCTGGAGGACCCTGAGGGCTTCATCTCGGGGCTGGAGACGAAGATTGATGCAGCACGTGGGCGGCGAGCGGATCGGCGCCCTCGAACGCGGCGTGGACATGCTCAAGGCCATCAAAGACCTCGCCGCAGAGGTGCTGGTGTTGTTGTTGGTGGTGAAGGTGGTGGTAGCGTGTGGTAATTGTGTGGTAATTGTGTGATGGAGGTTGTGGAGGTTGTGATGACACGCCCTTTCCTGGTGATGAGGGTTGACACCACCACCGAACCACCACCACCACCACCACCACCACCACCGACACGTTCTTTCTTTCAGCTGCAAGAGAAGCCGACGATGGAGACGTGTGTGTCGCTGGCGTGGCGCGACTTCCACGCGTTTTCCCGCGACGTCATACTGGACCTCATCGCCACTTTCCCCGCAGGCGCAAAGACCAAGAGTGGAGAGCCCTTTTGGTCAGGTGAGGACTCGTGTGTGTGTGTGTGTGTGTGTGTGTGTGTGTGTGTGTGTGTGTGTGTGTTTGTTTGTTTGTTGTTTGTGTTCGCTCTGGCAACACCATCCACACCGCATCTGATCGTTTTCTC
>NW_004754916.1:17609-19591 GCF_000188695.1 Salpingoeca rosetta | reverse complement strand
CACACACACACATGCGCACACACACACACATACACACACAAATTCTCATGCCGTTCCTCATGCTTGCGCATGATGTGCCTTGTTTTGGAGACAGATGTTGCGGCGTGGTTCATCAACAAGCGCAAGGTGTACCCTGTCAAGCCTGACCTTGACGACTCCAAGCTCCCGCCAATCGACATCCCCATCGTACGTGCCCAACGCGGTGCCACGAAGCAGGGTGAAGAGTGTCTGAATGTGTGTGTGTGTGTGCGTGTGTGTGTGCGTGTGTATGTGTGTTTGAGTTGGCAGCAGTTGCTGTGAGTCTCAACTGCACCCACTTGTGAATCCTCACACGCACACACACACACACACACTCACACACACATAACACACATAACACACAAACACACAGAATGCGCCAGATCATGCAGACTGGCGGGACGCAGGTGAACGCCCTCATCCAGGCGAGCGCAAGGCAAGGAGCTCTGGCAAGATGCCCGAGGCCACGGGCCAAGGCGACGCGCCAACCGACAAGAGCATCAAGCGCCTGGCACAGGAGGCAGGCCTGGACACCAAGAAGAAGAAGCTGCTTGTGTTTGACGACGTCGCCCTGACAAACGAGGATGGCGACGTGTGTGTGTATGTGTGTGTGTGTGCTACACGTACATCCTTAAGCTGCTGCTCTTCCCACTGCAACAGCTGTTCCTTTCTCTTCTGTTGGTGCTTTGACCTGTCTTTCGTGTTCCGTTCACGTTGCGTGCGTTGGCTCAGTTCTTTTGGCTCACACCATCGAACACATTCAACACAGCCACTCATCCATCCAACAACACTTTCCTCTCAACACAAACCACGAATATACATCGCACATCCATTTCAGCACCAGTCTTCCCAGGATCTTATGCATATCAAGCAGCCAAGCAGACACGCACTCCTACTCTCGTCTCTCTGAGGCCTCCTGGCAGGTGTCCTTCTGTTTCTTCTGAGCATGAAGGCTACTCCTACGTCAACGCCAGCCCCGATGGCCGCCTGCTGGTGGCTGAGTCGTTTATGTGGGACATGCACAGGCTGACATGCAAGCAGCGCGTGCCCGTCACAGCAACCGACATGGTGTGGACCAAGGACGGCAAGCACCTCATCGGCCCCTCTATTCCCGCGTGTTCATCTGCGGCTTGGGTGGACATGAAGCTGAACGCACCATCATCTTCGAGGATCCATTTCCTGGCGCTGAGCTTGCATGCGCCGCCGCGTCCGGTGGCACTCCGTGGGTCATCCAGAGGTGGCAGAAGGAGCCATACCAGTGCAAGCTGCACCGCGTGCCAGACCTCAAGTGCATGGCGGTCGTGCTTTGCCGTCCACCTCCGAACACACGCGCTGCATGGCAGTCACGCCCACTCTGTATCGCGGGCAACAAGACGGGCGTCATCTCTTTGTGGCAGCTTGGTGAGCCATCGACCTTGCTTGCAGAGTGGAGGGCTGATGTTGTCGGTAATGGCGAGGAGACGATACAAGACGTGGGCGGAGAAGCAGCGAGAGGGGAAGTAGAGGCGGAACCGGCGAGCAAGGAGCGTAAGCGTACTGGCGTGGATGCGTTGCGTGTCACCCCTGATGGCCGCTTCCTGGTGACTGCGTCCACCTCCACCGACTTGCGCGTGTGGGATCTCAGCACCCTCACATCCACACGATCAGCAACAACACAACATGAAGGGACAGCAGCAGTGGCGCCAACAACAGCAGCAGAAGCAGCAGCGGCAACAACAACGACACGCGCCCGTTTGTGTTGATCGTGCGACGTTGGCAGAACCCAAAGAGGTCACGGGCGTTCGTGTTCCGCACATCGCAGCGTTTGCGGACAGCAGCAACAAGCTTGCTAGCGCGTGCGGAAACACAGTGCACGTCTACGCCATTGAACACCACCAGCATGACCACCACCAGCTGCAACAACGGCAGCATGACCAGCAGCAGCAGCAACAACAGCAGCAGGAGCGGCAGCAGTAGTGGTGTGA
>NW_004754916.1:0-17509 GCF_000188695.1 Salpingoeca rosetta | reverse complement strand
GCTGACGCGTGCGGCGGTGTTGGATGACTTGTTTGTGAACGAGGCTGATCTGCACGCCAACATGACCGCCACCACCATGGCGACCCACCCAACTGATGACAGCCTGCTGGCGATCGGCACTGCGCGAGGTGACGTGTTTGTGTGTGACGTCGCCGACCACAAGGTCCTCAGCAAGCTCAAAGTGAGCAGAAACGTTCCGGTCAAGTTCGGCGTCTTTGCCCGTCACAGCAGCGTCTTGTTCGTCAACTCTGTTGAGAGCGTGATCAAGTGCGACTACAGCACACCACCATACTGCATCGCAATGACAGAGCAGATGACATGGTCACGTGCGACCACCAGCACCTGCTCACTGTTTCAAGCAGCGTTTCGCGAGGCAGGGTTGCCCTGTGGGCGCTGGGACCGACCCTGAACCGCGCCATGATCCTCCACACAGCAGTTTGACCTGTGCCACCTCCGCCCAACGACAGACCCCAGATGCCACTCCTACGCCATTGTGCCCGTTGTTGTTCCACCAGCAACACCTCCCGCAGATGCGCACAAGCTTGACGACTACGATGTCACTGCATTGCCGTACCTGACATCATCTTGACATGGCAAAGAAGATGATGGAGGCTGCAGTGTTGTCTTCTTTTGTCCTGGACTGCCCAATCCATCTGGCATAATCGCGGTGGTGCTGGACGCATTCTGCTTCATCACACAGGCCATCCGCGAGACACGGTGCAAACGACAACAGCACCTGCCAGTTAACAAGGACGGCAACCGAGTGCAGTTGACACTGGAGGCTCTTGCTTGAAGGACTGGTGCGAGGCGTTCAAGTACAGCAGCAGCAATAGCGCCATGGACTGACCTGCTTCGTGTGTCTTCTGTGCCCCTGCAGTGGTTGCCTCCCTTGACACACATTGCGTGTGTGACAAGTTTGACAGGGGTGGTTTGTGGATGCCTGCGCCCTTGTTGTTGTTGGTGCAGGCCACCTTGCACTTGGTTGTTTGGCTGCACTGCAAGTAACACCATACAATATGGCTGTTGTCTTGAGCAGTGCTGTGTTCTGTGCTCTGCTTTCCTCTCTTGCTTGGATGTGCGTGTTGGTGTTGCGTGTGTGCCCGTGTGAGGGTTGCTGTCGTTTCTTCATGTCTTGGCTCTGTCCCACTGTACTGTTGGGAAACGATTGAACATGCAAGATGGAATCACCACAACACGGCAACCAGCAACCAAACACACAACACTGACAAGGGAGAGTGGCAGAGCAGAGAACAGCAAGAGGGAAGGAAGGCAGGGAGGAAGGAAAGAAATTGAGTATGCACGGCGTGCGTGTCAACAAACAGCAAACGCAGTGGCAACAACAACAACAACGACGCATCATCAAACACCGCATGGCACACTGCAACGCTGCTCTGTCGATGGTCGACCTGCAGGAAGAAAGAGATGCACGCGTGCACCAGCCACGACGCGGTGGCTCTTCAGATGGGAAGTGATTTGATTGGCCGCCGTCTCATCGTCGTCGTCATCGGTGTGCGCACACATGCAATTGCACAGCCAACCACAAAGGAAGCGTCGCTGCGCGCCATGCACACCACATACATCCATCTCCTTCTTCACTGCCGTTGCCTCGCATTGCAGCAGCAGCTGTTGCCAGCCATGGTACCAACAACAGCCAGCACACGCGTGCCCACCAGAAGCACGGTGGCCACCTCCTTGTTGTTGCTGGAACTCGCGATGAATGCAAGCACCATCACCACCACCATCGCCTCAGCTGTCGGTGCTGTTACCATGGCGTGCACTACCACAACCACCATCACTGCTGCTGGTGTCACTTCCAACAAACGCCGTGGTGTCCCAGAAGCCAACAGCATCCAATGCCTTGAGCAGTTTGCTGTCGTGGGTGGTGGTGGTGGCAGCAGGGATGATGATGATGACGAAGATGTGGGAGGTGAAGGTGGCATGTGCTGGCAGCACTCGATCACAGCGTGTGCGATGATGGTGGCTGCGGTTGTTGTCCTGGTGGGGGATGTGGCGTCCGCGTGCAATCGCAAGCGTGCGTGCGTGCGTGCGTGCGTGCGTGCCAGTGGCTGCAGCAGTTGCTGTGTGTAATGGGTGGGATCGCGTGTGCACCCGTGCAACCAAAGAGACGAGGTTCCAGGAACGCGTCGGCCTCGCACTTTGACGCGGTGAAGCCCATATCAGTGATGTCGCCAGAGACGGATCGGTTGAAGAGGCGCGCCGTAAAGTCCTCGTTGATGGAAGCGACGGTGGCAATAATGGTGCCCTGGCGCAGGTCGATGCGCAGAATGAATCTGCGACGCGTCCTGCGTCGTGTTGATGGACTGCACCAGCGCGGCCTCAAACGCCTCGCGGCGCGACTGTGTGCCGGCAAGGGCGTTGAACTTGGCGTCAAAGACGAGCGAGACGGAGTACGCGGGCACGCACGCACGGTGGGAGCGCTTCAAACTGCGTCGCTCATGGTGGCACAGAGGCGGTCTGTCGTGGCCGTGGGCGCCGACACCTCGCGCT
This sequence comes from Salpingoeca rosetta, assembly GCF_000188695.1. Classification (NCBI taxonomy): domain Eukaryota; class Choanoflagellata; order Craspedida; family Salpingoecidae; genus Salpingoeca; species Salpingoeca rosetta. The sequence continues at coordinate 15,001 of NW_004754916.1, read as the reverse complement.
CCGTGTCCTTGCACGAGCGCATGTGCTGGCACTCGCGGTCGTTGACCAGCGACGGCGCAACGAGCTCGTACTCTGTTGCACAGGCACTGCACTGCGTCCACGGCGAGCAGATGTCTGTGTTTCTGCGTCGTGGGCGTGAGCGGGCGCGAGATGAACGGGGTGTTGTCGGGGCACGTGTGGCCCATCTGGCACTCGCGGTCCGTGCTGATGGTGGTGGACGCTGCCGTCTCAAACGAGCCAGGCTCACAGGCGACACCCGCGTGTGCAGAAGTCTGTGTTGCTGTCGCTGCAGAACAGGCCCTCGATGCCGCGGCAGCACTGGTGGGTCGGTGAGGATGGTGAGGCGCATGGTAGGGCGCATTCCCTCATGACAGCCGAGGTCGCACTCCGTCACATCAGTGCAATCGCGCTGGGCTAGAGAGGGCGGCAAAGTCCACGCCAGCCTGGCGTTGCGGTCCAGGTCCGCGGTGCCGGCTGGGCACAGGAACTGCTCGCAGGAGTCGATGGAGCCCGCGGGCACATAGTGGCCGTAGGGGGCACGGCTGGCAGGCGGTGAGCGGGTTGCGGTCGTGGTCGGTGGTGCCGATGGGGCACGGCTTGCACTTGGTGTCGGAGGTTGAGGTGGGTGCTCGAATGCGCGCTGCTCGCCAGGGTCGCACTTGGTAATGAGGTGGCACAGGCGGTGTGCTCGCACTCCGTCGACGGGTTGCACTGGGTCAGGTCGCGGCAGATGCGGTCCGTGGTTGGCGTGGGGGCGGGGAACAGCCCAAACTGGTCCTGGTCGCACACGTCGAGTATCGTGCACTTCCGTGTCGCTGGTGGCGGTGCATGGCGCGCTGCGGTACTGCTCACTAGAGCACGCGCTACACTGCTGGCAAGAGACGTCGTTCTCCCGAGTCGCAGGCGCGCAGGATGTATGTGTTCGGCGGGCACGCTGAGCAGCCGGCGCACTGCACGTCCTCCAGCGCGGAGCAGGCGCGAATCTCGAAGCGGCCGCTGGGGCACTCGGAGCACTCCAGCGTGCACTCGCGGTTGGAGTCGAGCGTGGGCACCTGGCTCTGGAAGGTGCCAAACTCGCACTCGCTCACGGCCGTGCATGGAAATGTACACCCAGGCAGTGCAACGCGTCACGCCCACGCACGTGTCCTGGACGCACTTGCGGCAGAGGCGGTCGTGCTGGCGCGTGCGTTTACGAAGCGAATCTCGTTCTCATCCGGACCGCACTGAGTGACGGGGCGGCATGACTCGGCCCGGCCGTTCGACGGGCTTGAAGGTGGCGCCAAGCTCGCACTGGCTGCACACGTGGTCGCTCGGTTGGGGGGGGGGGGGGGCGTCGGCTGTCTCCTCCACGCGGGCGTCGCACGTGGTGACAGGGAGGCAGGGCACGCCCTGGCTGGCCAGAGACGGCCTTGTACGTGCCCTCCAACTTCTCGTCGCAGACGCGGTCACTGATGAGGAGTGTCATCGCCTGCACCTGCTCAAACCCGGGCGCGCACTCTGTGACGTCGTTGCACGGGGTGGCAGGGTCGCTGTCGTGGTGGTCGTGGGTGCTGGCGTGGCAGGTGAAGCTGGAGCAGGAGCCGTGGGAGCCCGCCTCCGTGTAGTGGCTGGCGGGGCACATCTGGCAACCGGTGGAACCGTCGCTGTCCGCGTCGATGGTGCCGGCCGGGCAGTCGCGGCACACGCGGTCCGAGGAGCAGCGGGTTGGCGCAGAAACCTCCTCCTGGCCGCGCTCGCACTCCTCAATGGGCGCGCACTTGCTGCCGCCAATGGATGGGGAGAACTCCGTCACGCCGTCGCATGGCCGACAGTCGGCCGAGTCGGCGTCGTAGACGAGGATGGAGCCAGCGCTGCACTCGCACGTGTCTGTGCAGCCTGGGCAGGAGTGGCGTGCCTCGTAGGCGTCCATCTGGCGAATGGTGTCGCGGATGCCGTCCTCGCCCTGGTCGGGGCAGCACACGTCAAGCACCACGTCGAGCTGCTCGTCCGTGGGCTCGGCGCACACCATCTCCTCAAACAGCTGCGTGATGAGCTTGTTGCAGGTGAACGTGTCACAGGAGCACAGGCGGTCTGTGGTGAGCGTGGGCGGGATGGTCTCGATGAAGGGGTCCTCGCACATGCTGGTGGAGAAGCACGAGGCGCGGTCCGACAGCGGCTGGTACTCCATGCCGAGGGTGCAGCTCACGCATGCGTCGTCGCGCACGGCGTTGCCAGAGACAGACTTCTGGCCAGGCTTGCACTCGGTCCAGGGAGAGCAGACGGCGTCGGAGGATGCGGAGCATGGGATGGAGGCCCAGGTGCCCATGCCACACGTGGTGCATGGCACGCAGCGGTGGGCCTTGGCGTAGAAGTAATCGAGAGGGCAATGGGCAATGCGCGACTGGTGAGGTTGCTGTCGTACATGAGGCAGTCGGTGGCGTCTGGTGGGGTGGCATTCGGCACACCCGTTGGCCGAGCTCATACTTGCCGTCGGGACACTCGCTGATGCAGCGGGCGTTACTGGAGGTGAGGCTTGGGTCCGCAGGCCGTGCACTCGTCGATGCCTGGAGGAGAGGGTGTGGTGTGGAGGGGAGGATGGCATGAGAGGCAATGGCAGCACGGTTGTGAGGTGTTGAGGAAACAAACACTGCTTCATCATCTTCAAGGTCACAAAACTCACAAGAGCCTTTGAGGACAAGCACACACACACACACACACACACGCACGCACAAAGCCAGCACAAGTAAACATACCATTGGCCTGTGATGAAGCTATCTTTGAGGACCCGCCGCACGGCGTTGTGCATCGTGTCCATTGTCGTGCGGGTTTGCTTCACAGCCTGCGCCAAGTAGCCGTTTGTGGTGAAGTATGTCTCCCCGAGCTCCATATCCACGCCACCGTTCGGCGTCTTCGCGGCAGCGTTGACGGGAGTCACGGGCGTACTTGTTGGTGTCGACCATGTTTGCAAATCGCACTGCAGTCAGTTCCAATCGTTACCATGTCACGCTTCCACTGCCCGCGCACGACGTCGTTGAGCAGCATGTTGTTTGCACACGGAGAGGGCACGCCGTTGATGCTGGCGTACGAGCACATGGCAGCAAGTGCCTGCGCCTGTACTGCACATGAAACACAAGGCAGAGGAGAGCGGGATGAAGATGAGGAGGTGGGAGGTGAGGAAGATGGCGCAGGCATGGTGGCGTGGGCGAACTGACAAGAAACGTTGATGCGATGCACACGAGCTGAAAACACACACACACACACACACACACACACACACACACACACACACACACACACACACACACACACACACACCTCGGTGTCCCAGAGGTCAGAGGTGGAGATGTTCCCGTTGAATGCCACGCGGTTGTCTCGACCTAGTGCGCGTTAACGTGCTTGAGACCTAAAACGCGATGGAGTGGTGACAGCAGTGTAAATGACACGACTGCCACGAAGTGCAAATGAAGCAGCGTCGCTGACACGGTTGTGGGCGTTTGCATACACGCATGTGTGAGTGTGGATGCGTGTCCGTACCTGCTGCCATTCCTGTCTGGGCCGTTCTGGCAGCCGGCCAAGTAAGCAGCAGCGCAATCGCCGCTCAAGAAGTGGCCTCAGAGGTTGAGAGGGGTGCAGTGAAGATGAGTGGGTGGGCCTGCAAAGTGTGTGAGTGAGTGAGTGGGGGTGAGTGTGAAGGGGGTTGGTGGCATGGGTGCAACTGTTGTAGAGTGATCGCATGGGTGTGGGTGGTGTGCACCAGCATCAGCAACACGTGATGAAGGGCGCACCTGTGAGTCCGATCTTCTGCAAGACACCGCCGCCCCTGTGCCAGTTGAGATTGTTGAAGGCGCGCATCTCCGTGGATATGACCTGGAAGCGAAGGACGGGTGCGTGGGGGACAAGGAGGGAATGAACGACAGGAGCTCTGATCAAGGAGAAGAAGACGACATAGCAGACGTAGGCACACACACACACACACACACACGCACACACACGCACACGCACACACACACACACACACACACACACACACACACACACACACACACACACACACACACACACACTCGGTTGACGGCTGCGCCAAGACCTGTGGGCCTCAATGAACGTCGTGGCACACTTGTCCTGGCTGATGATGCACGCAGAGGCAACGGCCGTGTTCGTCTCCACCAGTTGCACATACGGCGGAATGTCGAGCCTGCGACCCATACACGCGCGCACACATGTGCGAGCATGAAGAGGGAGGTGGTGTTGCGGTGTGAGCAGTGGTGGTGGCGGTTGATGCCGCTGTGGCACGAAGAAGTGGGGGGGGGAACACAAGCAGGCAGTCACGAGTCACTGCGTGGGCGCTGAATGTCCTTTCCCACCTCTTGACGCCATAGTCAAGGAAGGCGCATGGACTGGTGACGGGATCGGGGCCAACGAGGCCGGCCTTCTCCTGAAGACTGAGGCGTCCAATGAGGTCGTTGAGGCGGGCACCAATGGACAGACTCGCGTTGCAGAACGGCAACTCCTTCGTCGCCGCAGACAGGCACGCATGGCCTGACGAGGCAAGGTGCAACAGCAGTCACGTATGAGCTGAGTGGGTGGTGTTGTGTGTTGTGTGTTGTGTGTGTGTTTGTGTTTGTTGGAATCACCTGTGGGAAGGGGTTTGCCGGAACAGTTTGCTTGGATGATGTTCATGCGATTGGCTGCTCCGCACATCTCGGTCGAAGCCCCCGTGCATGGTTCGTTGCAGTCGGAGGAAGGCTGCACAAAAGTGTATGTTGGGTGGGGGAGGGGGGAGTGTGAATGCTGGTCGCATACATTAATGCATGCACACACACTCATACACACACAGATGCAGACACACAGATACAGACACACACACACACACACCGCCGAGACTGCGCGGTGGAATTCAGCTTGGGTGCCGCAGAAGCATTGGTAGCCGTACTCAACGGCGCTGAGCGAAAAGTTGAAGGTGTAGCAGAGCGTGGCACACGCCTCACGCGTCATGGACGTCTGCGCCATGTTGCCAGCAAACGCAAACGTTCGATTGTCAGCACTGTCCCTGAAGCATCCTGTGACGATGTGGGGGGGGGGAAGAGGTGTTGGTCAGTGAGAGCAGCGATGGGACGAGGGAATAAGCACGCAACTCGTTTCACACACACAGACACACACACACACACAGACACACACACACACACACACACACACACACACACACACACACACACACACACACACACACACACACACACACACACACACACACACCTTCATCTTGGTGCACTGGACGTGAGCTTGAGACGACGCTCGCCACAGTGGCTGAACAGCAGCACACAGCACAGCCACCACAAACAGCAGCGCTGTCCCTGCTGCCATTGCACGCATTCTTGTCTTCTTGTCTTCTTCCCCACAAAACACAAACACAAACATAATTGTGCCGAGTCAGCACTTTCTGCTTTGTTGCTGAAAGGGGTTCACTGTTGTGTGATGGAAGGCAGACGCACAGACACGCACAGACACGCACAAGCATGCACATGCACGCACACGCAGAGGCGAACGGCTTGACAAGGAGCAGTGCTCTGCGAGGAGCGAAAGGGAAGGGGGTACCAACTGCTGTGCTGCAAAAGCACTGTCAGTCAACCCGCCGTCTGGCAACAGCATCCAAGATGCACTCGGCAGGGCACTGGCAACTGCGATTGGTGATTGTGGCGTCGTTACCAGCACTGGCCTCATCCACGGCATCCCTCTGATGCAACTCCCACCACCTCTGTGCTCATCATCAGCCCATCAGCAGCAGCAGTGACAGCAGTGACAGCAACAACAGCAGTGACAGCGGCAGTGGATGACACGACCACCATCAACAGTTTGCAAGCTGCTTGAGCCAAGTGGGCACTGCAGGCGGCGTGCTGGCTGGCTCACAGCACCCTCCTCTACGTGTGTGACCACTGATCGCAGCACGAACACAGCAGACACCACCACGCTTGGTGAGCTGCTACACGGCAGATGCAAGTGGATCAGCGGCGTGGCTGCGGACAATAGCTACGGCATTCCATGCAACTCGCCATCCATCCTCATCGTCGATCCAGCCGCAAGTGCGGCGGACACAACCATGCTGTCCGTTCCAGAAGTGGTATGGTGGTGTGTGTTGGCTGGCAACGGCTTGCTGTGTCGCATGCCCTGGCACGTCCATCACATTCCTCCTCGTCAATCCACGATGCTGACACAGGTAGGTGTGTGTGTATGTGTGTGTGTGTGTGTGCTGCAAGAGAAGTGCTTTCAGGTGGCACGCACCATGTGCGACTGCTGATGCTTACACGCTTCATCAATCCGGTCTGTTCCATCTCATCACACCACTTCAGTGAATTCCACCACTGTGACGGCCTCGATGTGTCCATCCCACTCTTCTCCATGGTGACATTCATTCATTCACACCGGAGCAGCGACGCGTTCCGCCCGCACGAATAGGAAATAACTCGTCACCTTCAGGTGTGTGCATGCATGTGTGCGTGTTGTGACGTGGTGTGATGTGGGGTTTGATGTTCACTGCTGCTGCTGCTGGGTTTTGAGGGATTGGCGTCGCTCACTGCACCATCACTTCGCCCTTCTTGTGCCGCTGCAACCTCACTCCAAACATGTTGTGGTGCCGCTGCTTGACGTCTGTCTTCTTTCCCTGATGTGCAGGGCACCAAGTGTGCTCGCTCTTGATGCCATGCGCAACCACCTCCCCAAGCTGCACAATGGCAGGTATGGTGTGCTACGCGTGTGATTTGTTGTGTGTTATCGTGTTCCGTGTGTGTCTCGTGCGTTGCCTCGGAGTCAACTGGTTTTGGTGCTGTGTGCGTGTCTTTCTGGCCCCACCTCACACACACGCACACACATCGGCTGCGTTTGCATGTTTGCAGGGACATTGTGTTGGTGTGCGCATGCCGGTGGTTTGCCGAAGAGCGCATGGGCCGTGAGGGGAAGGTTGGATATGACCCCTCATGTAAGCAGGCAGAGGAAGAGTTCAACAAGTACACGTACACGGCGCTGGCGCTGGAGACCAAGTTTGGGCTCATCGTCGAAGGATTTGGCTACCACTCCTTCAGGTGTATGTGTGTGTGTGTGCGTGTGTGTGTGCGTGTGTGTGTGCGTGCGTGTGTGTGTGTGTGTGTGTGTGTGTGTGTCTGTATGTCTGTGTGTGTGTGTGTGTGTGTGTGTGTGTGTGTGTGTGTGTGTGTGTGTGTGTGTGTGTGTTGCAGACGATTTCGGGCCTGTTTGTGGTCTCACCCACCTTCCATCTCCTGTCACCCCTTTCATACCTCATAGATCATGGCTGCGGGTGCCATCCCCGTCATTGTTGTCGATCACTACGTGCTGGTGCGTATGGATGGATGCCGCATTGTGTGTGTGTGTGTGTGTGTGTGTGTGTGTGTGTGTGTATGTGTGTGTGTGTGTGTGTGTGTGTGTGTGTGTGTGTGTGTGTGTGCTTCTTGTGTGTCACATCACTGTGTGGATTCCCCCTCCCGTCGCTTATCATGCTGTGACGTGATGTTGTGGTGTTTGCGTTTTGCACGCTTGCAGCCCTACCAGGACCTGCTGGACTGGGAGACGTTCAGCATCCGCATTCCCGAGCACAGGCTCCTCGAGGTGTGGTGATAGATCGGTGACATGGGGAATGAGAAGTGATGCGTGAGGGGGGATGTGGTTTTAATGGGGATTGTGGGTTGGTGAAGGCTTGCACATCACGTCGCTCACACACACACACACACACACACACACACACACACACACACACACACACACACACACACACACACACACACACACACACACACACAACTGTGTTCAGCTTCCAAGGATCCTGCGGTCGATCCCTGATGAGGTGGTGGAGATGATGCAGAGACGCGTTGTGTTTGTGTTTGAGGAGTTCTTCAAGTCCCTCTCCACCCAAGTGCACACAGGTGAGGGAGTACGTTGTTGGGACAGGGGCTGTCGAGTGAGTGCGGGGAGTATGGTGTGGTGTGTGCGTTGCTCGCTTGTTCTCATGTCCATTCAACTACTCTCACCATCTGCCCACTCGTGTGTTATGGCTGTGCTATTTGCTGCTGTCAGCACTGGAGTCTGCCAGGATTAACTTGTTCAGCGGCGACAACGCGTGGCAGGTGAGGGTGTGTGTGTGTGTGTGTGTGTGTGTGTGTGTGTGTGTGTGTGTGTGTGTGTGTGTCGACGTGCACGTTCTCTTCTTCACCCACCCACACGCCATCATCACCACCTCCTCATTTGCTTGTGTATTTACTCACTTCCTTCCATTCCCATCCTCAACACCACCACCAACACCACCACCTTCCTCTCTTGCTTCCCCTTTCTTCTTTCTGCTGTCGCCACAGAGGGCCTTGAACCAGCAGCTGTCACCCCCACCCCCTCCCTCCACCAACCACCACTGCTCTGGTGGGATGAACAGACGGGCGCTGCCATGCAATGACCATCCAGCCACCCTTGTGCGATTACGGAAGCAGCAGCGCCAACACACACCACAAAGCAAGCAAGCGATGAGCAACGTGAGTGCATCACTGCACATGCATGCGTGTGTATGCTGCGCACAACACCAGTGTGCGTGTTTTGTGGTCGCTGTCTTTGTTGCTCCTGTCTCCCCTTGTTGTCCCACATCAATGTGCATGCATGTGTGTCGTGCGGCTGCCTGTTTTGCCTTGCGTGATGCGCTGTCTCATTCTTCGTTCTCACACACAACTGTCTGCACGCCTGCACATTCTCCACCTTGCAGCCGCTGTTCGTCTTCCCCTCTCTTCCTCGCCCTCCCTGGCAGCCATCACAACAACAACAACAGCAGCAGCAGCCAACACACCCTCCACCGCCGATGCAGCAGCAGCAGAGGATGCACCACCACCATCACTTGCAGCTGAACACATTCCCCAGCCAACCAAACCAACCAACCAACCAACCCATCGCCCGCCGCTGCTGGCAGAAGCTGGCTGTTTACAGCTGGGAACAGGTGGCGACAGCACAAGTTGCATTTTCGGCGGGAAGCAGCAGCAGCAGGTGAGGGCGAGAAGAAGAGGGGAAACGGAGAGGAGATGTGTGTTGGATGGATGGATGGGATGAGGTGGGGTGGGGTGGGGGATGCTGGGTGAGTGTGGTGTGGTGCGGTGTGGTGTGGCTGGTTGGTGACAAGGGACGATGGTGTGTGGTGGTGTGAGGAAGAGCGATGGATGGATGGGGCGGGTGCAGCATGTCTTGCTCCTTCCCTTCTGTTTTCTGTTTTATCTCTCTTCCCTTTCTTCTCCTTCACACACATATGCATGCACAACACCAGTAGTGGCAGCAGCAGTGTGACTGCGCACATGTCCATGCTCCCTGCCTTCCCTCCCACTCACTCACCATGCTGGTGCTCGCACACACAACCCCACTTACAGGCGATGCGCACGCACAAGCATCAGGATGAGGGAAATGTCGAGGATACTTGTCATGCGTGCCAGCTGCACTCGCCTCACACATGGTATGTGGGTGGTGATGAGTGGTTGGTTGGTTGTGTGATGGGCTGGTGGTTGTGATGGGTGGGGTGAAGCGAACAAGAGGAAGAGGAGTTGATAGGGATGATGGTCACACACACTAACACACACACACACACACACACACACACACACACACACACACACACATACACACACACGTACACGTGGTGCGTGTGACGTCAATCACTTGTTCTGCTGTGCTGACGTGATGGCTTGCTCTGTGCCTGTTGCGTTGTGTTGCCACTCACGTTCCCTGCAACCACGCAATCACACACACACACATATGCACAGGTGGTGAGGTATCAGCACACATCAGGATGTTGATGAAAGCGGGCTCGCATGCCGGCTGCAGCAGCAGCAACTCCCCCGATTCGGCTGCTGCAGCTGTGCTCATGCAGTGTTCCCATATGCGTGAGCAAGGTGAGCCCATCATGGCTGCGTTGGTTGGCACATGGTGCATGTGTTGGTGTTGCTGCTGTGGGTGTGTGGGTGCTCGGTGTTGCTGCTGCTGTATCTCGTGCACCAGTGTAGTTGTGCAGCTCACATGTCATGTGTGCGTGTGTGTGTGTGTATGCAGGGGGGCGACTGCGTGAGGATCGTTGGAGGATGATGGGTGCTGCACACATGATGGATTGGGAGGAGCAGCTGTGGACACACACGTCCATGGTCATGGTGGGCACATCCAATCACAGCGACGCAGCTATGCGCAGGTGTGTGTGTGTGTGTGTGTGTGTCATGGAGTGAGGAGGAGGAAAGCAGAGGAGGGAGCAGGAAGGTGAACACGCCTGCTGTGCTCACATGCCATGCCTGTACCTTGTGTGTGACGATGTCGTTGTGTCTTGTCGCTGTGTGTTGGTTGCATGAGCACCAGGATCACATCAGAGGAGGGGAAAGCAGCCGCCATGAACCACGCATCATCATCATCAACCCTTCCTCATTTCTCTCTCCTTTTTCTTTCTTCCGCCTCAGCTCCGCTGCCACCGTCATCACCCTATCACCATCGACGGCACAGCCGCCATCACACTCCGGCCGACACCAGCTCCAATCTGGCGTGATGCAGACATTGCACATGTCACTCGCTCTCACGAAGAGGTGAGCATGTGTGTGTGTGTGTGTGCATGGTGGGGTGAGTGGGGACAACATGTGTGCGTGTGGTTGTGTGTCAGTGCGGGTGGTTGGATTGGGCTGGCGGGTGGTTGATGATGCTTCGCTGTCAACCTCACCCCCCCCCCCCTGCATTCTCTCCCTTCTTGTGTCTGTACACATAGATTTGACAGCGTTGAGGAGGCGCATGAAGCGGTGGAACCAACGACGATGACGATGACGAGTGCTGGAGGTGAGAAGGGCGACTGAGATGTGTGTGTGTATGGTTGACATGCTGTGTTTCCTTCTTCGCCTCCCTCTTTCCTTGTCTGTTCTGTCCACTCATGTGTCTATTCTTCCTCTCCCCTGTTTTTCGATTGATTTGGACACAGGACCACGAATCCGTCTTCATCCAACCGACCAAGCAAGCAGCCGAGCGAGCGAGCAAAGGACACGGCGTGGCAAGGGGCCGTTTGTTTTCACCGTTTCCACCATCAACACCAGCAGCAGCAACAGCCGATGTCTGGCTGCATTGTGGATGAACTGGCCCTCTGTCTCTCGTCCATCTCCACCTTCTCCTCGTCGTCGTCGTCATTGGTCACCAACAGCAGCGGCTGCGGCCATGGATGTGGAGGTGAGATGAATGGTGGTGGTGGTGGTGTGTGGTGTGCTGGGTGTGAACATCAGCATGTCGTATGTGTGTGATTGTGAAGTGCTGGTTGGATGTCGTTGGGTCTGTTGGTGGTGGCAATGGGTTTTGTTGTCGTTGATATCCTGATTCTGTGCCAACTCGCCTCTTTCTTCACACGCACACGTACAGGGTGTGATGTGCGTCGATATGTTGTTGCCTTGCGTGACGACGCTGCTGCTGGTGGTGAGTGATTTGTGGTGGATGTACGTAGCGCACGCACACGCATGTGCAGGTGTGATGCTTGTGGCGGTGGCGGTGATGTGATGTCTGTGGGGATGTGACATGTGCGTGCACAGGTGATGATGTGGATGATGTGACTGTGGCACAAGGAGGTGGATGTGGTTTGTTTCTGCCATGCTGGCTCACTGCGTGGTGTCATTCTTGCTGATTTGTTCCTTTGTGCTTGCGCATGTGTACATGTGTGTGATTTTGCACAGGACGGTGGCCGTTCTCTTCCCAAGCCCTCATGACACGAGCAGGGCGATACACGCACACACAAATGTGCGAGAAAAGAAGACACCAGGTGAGACGCTGCCGCTGTGTGTGTGTGTGTGTGTGTGTGTGTGTGTGTGTGTGTGTGTGTGTGTGTGTGTGTGTGTGTGTGTGTGTGTGGAGTGGTACACATACGCACGCATATACACGCATGTACACATGTATGCCAACACATCAAAGCAGACATTGGCTGTGGGGTGGTGGCACTGACGTGTGTCTCACATGAATCAATCACACAACTCAAATGTGTGTGTGTGTGTGTGTGCGTGGCTGCAGGCGGACGTGTGTGGGTTTCCCCAACCGAATCCCCTTCCTCCTTTCCCAACCAATCGCCTTTGCTCTGTGTCATCATCATCATCAGCCTTTCCCATGCGATATGGAGCTGTTGAGGCATGATCGAGACAGCTGCCAACACAGGTATGGCAGCAGTGGTGGATTGCAGCAGTGGTGGATGTGGTGTTGCGTGCGCGCTTGGCTGCTTGATTGTTTCGTTGGTCTTTTGTGTATCTGGTGCACCCGCCCACAACATGCTGCATATTCCCATGCGTGATCCCTTGTGCCCCTCCTTTCCTGTCCTCACCACCACCGGTCATTGTTGTTCTTCTCTGGTTGGTTTCTTCTTGCCCCACAGGCAGGCAGGCAGGCGAGCTCGCTGTTGTTGCTGGTGGTGCTGCTGTGATGATGGCCGTGCGTGCGCGTGTGCGCTGTGCACCGTGTTTGGGGCTACACGGATGAAGACAAGGAATGACACGACCCGTGCCCACCACTCTTCCCCCTTCATCTCCTCTTTCTGCTCCATCAGCGATGATGATGGTGGCCGTGGCACGTGATTGCGCTTTCCTCGTTTTGGCTCTTCGCTGTGGCACGTTGGCGGGCTGGCTGGCTGCATTAAGCACAGGTGAGGATGATCGTTGGCGGTGGGTTGGTTGGTTGGTTGGTGGGCTGAGTTGTGGCGAGTGGGGGAAGCAGGGGGAGGAGGGAAGTGACACGGTGATGGTGGTGGTGATGGTGAGGCGATGTGGGAGTGCAGAGCGAAAGGAGGGAGAGGGAGGGGAAGTGGTGGAGGGCGATGATGTTGGTTGAGAGATGGGGGTGCGTGTACACATACATGTACGTGAATCGTGTGATGGTGTCATCACATGACAATGACACACATATCAGTGACTCATTCCTTTTGCTTGCACCTGTGTGATTGTGATTGTGTGATTGTGATTGTGTGATTGTGATGATGACTGCAGCAGGCAACACACGACGGTGATGCTGGATTGGGGTCGACTGGCCATCGTGTCGTGTCGCCCATTTCTCTCCCTCCGTTGCTCATCTCAACTGGGAACACACACGGCGATGTGTGTGCATGTGTGCGTGCACATGTGTGTGCATCGCCATCAACCACGCCGACAGCGACACGATGCACGAGGTGAGGGCACGCAATGGTGTGCGTGTTTTTGGTGGAAGGGGGTTGAGGGGAAGTGGGAGGGAGGCGTTCATCATGACCATCATCACCACCACGGCTGTGCACCTGGCCATGTGACCGTGCATTTTGGGAATGGAGATGGGGAGAGATGTTGTCGTTGTTGTGGTTGTGGTGGTTGTGGTTGCATTGCTGTGTATGCGTGTGCATGGTCTACTGTCTCACTCTGCAATGCTATGTGTGACTGTGTGTGTGTGTGTGTGACTGCAGATGTGCGTGCGCGTGTGCGCATATGTCAGGCAGATGCGTTGATCGACGACGAGGTGTGTGTGTGTGTGATTGTGATTGTGGTTGACCTTTGTGTGCTTGTGCCATTACACAACGCACAAAAGCCACATCATCATCGTCCTACGCCCCATGTGACGTCGTTGTTGTTCACTCACGCATGGCATGCTCACATCCACCCCCTCCCCTTCCTTCTTCCTCTCCTGCTGCTGCCACCCCTTCCACTGCTTTCCTCCACTTCCTTTTCACACACGCAGAGAGAGGACCCCATCCACATCTACATCCACCCCCACACCCACGCATGACACGCCATGGCAAGCTGTTGCTACCTCAACCAACCCACCTCAACCCAGACCAAGGAAAGGAGGGGAGGGAAGCAAGGGACAGAAGACGTGGGGCTCCCAAATAGATGTGTGTGCGTGTGTGTGTGTGTGTGTGCGTGTGTGTTGATGGACGATGTTCCCCTTTCCTTCCCTCTCCATCGCCTCGCCTCTTTCTTCCATGGCGATCTGGCTGGGTGACTGTTGCCCCCCTCCCCTTGTTTGTTTTCTCTTCCCAGCCCTTTGTGGCTGTTGGTTGTCTGTTGTGACTGTGAGGGGGAAGCGAAGAAGAGAGAAGAGGAGGAGAGGGGATGCATGCTGTCCACAGCTGTGTGTGTGCGTGTGTGTGTGTGTGTGTGTGTTTGTTTCTTCTTCTTTTCCATCCCCCTTTCTTGTCCCCTTCTTGTCCCTTCCTCCTCAGCCTGCAAGGCCTGTGAGCCTGCGTTGCATTCACACACACAGTGCTGTTCCCCCTTCCTCTTCTCCTTCTCCTTCTTCTTCTTGTCTCATTGAAACCAAGCAACCAACCAACCAAGCCAGCAAGTCCGCCCTTCAAACAAGCAAACGCAGAAAGCAAACAGCAGTTGCCGCACAAACGCAGCAGCGGGCGATTATTTGTGGCATCTTCCACAAATCGCCCAAACACGAACCAACAAGACCAAACACACACAAACAAGCAACAAGCACGTGTGTGTATGTTTGAGCGGGAGGTGGTGGGTTGCGTTGTTCGTGTGCGTGGCTGGCGCATGGTTGGTGGAGAGGAGGGAGAGGGTGCGCGTTGTGACGGGCACTCACTGGCGGTTCTGTTGTGGGTGGTCTCGTTTGGTTCCGTGGACTGTGTGGGGTGTGGTGGGTGATGATGTGATGGTGCACAGGTGCAAGAAGAGAACACGCACAGCAGCGCCCACACCATGGATGTGTGCAGGGCCAAAGGCATGCAAGGCGTTGCCCACGGTCGGTGAGGCTGACATATGTGCTGCACAGGCCCATGGTACGGTGGCACCGTGAGTTTGGGTGAGTTCTGTCAATTGATTTGACTGCTGTGTCGGTGCGTGTTGTGTGTGTGTGTGAAGGAGGGAGAGAGTGGGACGTGGCTGTGGTGGGTGTTGTGATCTCACACGCACTCCCTGCTGCTGTGGATGTATTTGGCTCACGCACGCACAGAGAAGGATGATGGGCTGCATCGACCCACACGCACTGCGTGTGTGAACACACATACACACACACACGCTGACAGGCA
>NW_004754917.1:1365163-1373939 GCF_000188695.1 Salpingoeca rosetta | reverse complement strand
CATGGGCGTGCATGGTGATGATGTGGTTGGTTGTGTGTTGTGTGTGATGGCACAAGAACACAAAGGTCAACCACAACCACACACACACACACCTCATCGTCGATCAACGCATCTGCCTGATATATGCGCACACGCGCACGCACATCTGCAGTCACACACACATAGTCACACGTGGCATTGCAGAGTGAGACGGTGCACCATGCACACGCATACACAGCAATGCAACCACAACCAACACAACGATAACATCTCTCCCTCATATCCATCCCCCAAATGCACGGTCACATGACCAGGTACACAGCCATGGTGGTGATGGTGGCCATGATGAACGCCTTCCTCCCAACTTTCCCTCATCCCTCTTCCACCAAACACACGCACACCATTGCGTGCCCTCACCTCGTGCATCGTGTCGCTGTCGGCGTGGTTGATGGCGACGCACACGCATGTACACGCACACATACACACATCGCTGTGTGTGTTCCCAGTTGAGATGAGCAACGGAGAGAGAGAAATGGGCGACACGACACAACGGCCAAGCAACCCCAACCAATCCAATCCAGCATCCACCGCCCTGTGCTGCCTGCTGCAGTCATCACCACAATCACACACAGGTGTAAGGAAAAGGAATGAGCCACTGACGTATGTGCCATTGTCATGTGATACCACCACCACACGACATCACGTGCATGTGCACGCGCATCCCCATCCCCCAACCAACATCATCGCCCTCCATCCCTTCCCCTCCCTCTCCCTCCTTTCGCTCCGCACTCCCACGTTGCACCACCACCGCCATCACCACCACCACCGTGTCACTTCCCTCCTCCCCCCGCTTCTCACCACTCCGCACAACCCAGCCCACTCACCAACCAACCGCCAACGATCATCCTCACCTGTGCTTGATGCAGCCAGCCAGCCAGCCAACGTGCCACAGCGAAGCCAAACAAAAAGGAACCGCAATCACATGCCACGGCCACCATCGTCATCGCTGATGGAGCAGAAAGAGGAGATGAAGGGGGGAAGAGTGGTGGGCACGGGCCGTGTCCTTCCTTGTCTTCTTCAGTGCAGCCCGGAACACGGCGCACAGCACATGCACACGCACGGCCTTCATCACAGCAGCACACCAGCAGCAGCGAGCTAGCCTGCCCTGCGTGCCTGTGAGGCAAGGAGAAACCAACCAGAGACGAACAACAATGACCGGTGGTGGTGAGAACACGAAAGGTGGGGCGCAAGGGACCACGCATGGGAATATGCAGCATGTTGTGGGCGGGGGTGCATCAGATACACACAAGAACAACGAAGCAAGCATCCAACAGGCAAGCAACCAACCAAGCAAGCACGGTAAGCAAGTATCACCACATCCACCACTGCTGAAATACCTGTGTTGGCCGTTGTCTCGATCATGCCTCAACAGCTCCACATCACATGGGGAAGGCTGATGAAGATGATGATGACACAGAGCAAAGGCGATTGGTTGGGAAATGAGGAAGGGGATTCGGTTGGGGAAACCCGCACACATGCGCCTGCAGCCACGCACACACGCACATTTGAGTTGTGTGATTGATTCATGTGAGACACATGTCAGTACCACCACCCCACAGCCAATGACTGCTCTGGTGTGTTAGCATGCATGTGTACATGCGTGTACATGCGTGTGAATGTGTGCTACCGCCCCATCACCCCATCACCGCACACACACACACACACACAGCGGCAGCGTCTCACCTCGTGTCTTCTTCTCTGGCACATTTGTGTGTGTGCGTGTATCGCCCTGCTCGTGTCATGAGGGCTTGGGAAGAGAACAGCCACCGTCCAGAGCAGAATCACACACATGTACACACGCACAAGCACAAACAACCAAATCAGCAAGAATGACACGACGAAGTGAGCCAGCATGGCAGAAACAAACCACATCCACCTCCTTGTGCCACATTCACATCACCCATATCGTCACCTGTGCACGCATATGTCACATCCCCTCGCAAACACCACCACCACGACCACCACCACAAGCAGCACATCTGCACATGCGTGTGCGTGCGCCGTGTACATCCACCACACACCACCATCATCGTCGTCATGCGAGGCAACGGCACATCGACGCACATTACACCCCCTGTACGTGTGCGTGTGGAGAAAGAGGTGAGTTGTCACAGAATCAGGCTGTCAACGACAACAAACCCCATTGCCACCACCAACAGACCCAACGACATCCAACCAGCACCTCACATCACATCTACACATGCTGGTGTTCACACCCAACACATCACACACCACCCACATCATCACCACAACCACCATCATTCACCTCACCTCCACATCCATGGCCGCAGCCGCTGCTGTTGACCAATGAGGGCCACGACGATGACGAGGAGGAGATGGACGAGAGACAGAGGGCCCGTTCATACAAAATGCAGCCACACATCAGCTGTTGCTGCTGTTGTTGCTTGTGGTGGAAACGGTGAAAACAAACGGCCCCTTGCCACGCCGTGTCCTTTGCTTGCTCGCTCGGCTGCTTGGTCAGTCGGTTGGATGCAGACAGATACATGGCCCTGTGTCCAAATCAATCGAAAAAAACAAGGAGGAGAAGAAGAGACACATCAGTGGACAGAACAGACAAGGAAAGTGGCAGGAGAAGAAGGAAACACAACATGTCAACCACACGCACACACACATCTCAGTCGCACTCTCACCTTCATCACCCGTCACCGTCATCGTCGTTGGTTCCACCGCTTCATGCGCCTCCTCAACGCTGTGAAACGTGTGTGTGCACGGAAACAAGATGGGAGAGAATGCAGGGTGGTGAGGTTGACAGCGAAGCATCATCAACCACACGCCAGCCCACCCAACCACGCGCATTGACACACAACCACACGCACACATGTTGTCCCCACTCACCACCACGCATACGCACACATTGCTCACCTCTTCATCAGAGCGACTGACATGTGCAATGTCTGCCTCACGCCAGATTGGGGCCGTTGTCGGCCGGCGTGTGATGGCGGCTGTGCAGTCGATGGCGATGGTGACGGTGATGGCGGTGACAGCGGAGCTGAGGTGGAAGAGAAAGAAAGGAGCGAGAAATGGGGAAGGTTGATGATGATGGGTCGTTCATGGCGGATTCCTTCCCCTCTTGTGATGTGGCCCTGGTGCCCATGCAACCAACACGCAACGACAAGACACAACGATACCATCACCCACAAGGCATAGACATGGCATGTGAGCACATCAGGCGTATTCAGCTTCCTGCTCCTCCCTGCTCTCCTCCTCCTCGCCCCACCACACACACACACACACACACACACACACACACACACACACACCTACACCTGCACATGACTGCGTCGCTGTGGTTGGATGTGCCCGCTATGACCATGGACGTGTGTGTCCACAGCTGCTCCTCCCAATCCATCATGTGTGCACCCGCCCATCATCCTCCAACGATCGTCACGCAGTCGCCCCCCTTGCAGCCACATGCACATACACATGGCATGTGAGTCGCACAGCTACACTGCTGCACGAGGCACAGCAGCAGCAACAGCAACACCGCGCGCACAGCAGCAGCAACACCAACACATGCACCATGTGCCAACCAAAGCATCCATGATGGGCTCACCTTGCTCACGCATATGGGAACACTGCATGAGCACAGCAGCGGCAGCTGAATCAGGGTGGTTGCTGCAGCAGCAGCCGGCATGCGAGCCCGCTTCCATCATTACCATCCTGATGTGTGCTGGTACCTCACCACCTGTGCATGCGTGTGTGCGTGTGTGCATGTGTGGTTGCAGGGAACGTGGATGGGAACAGAACACGCAGAGCAAGCCATTATGTCAGCACAGCAGAAAGAGTGATTGACATCACACGCACCACGTGTGCGCGTATGTGTGTGTGTGTGTGTGTGCGTGTCAGTGTGCGTGATCATCATCCCCCATGAACCCTTCTTCCCCTTGTTCGCTTCACCGCACCCCATCACCATCACCCACCAGCCCATCACATACCAACCAACCACTCATCACCACCCACATACCATGTGTGAGGCGAGTACACTTGGCACGCGTGACAAGTATCCTTGACATTTCCCTCATCCTGATGCTTGTGCGTGCGCATCGCCTGTAAGTGTGTTTGTGTGCGAGCACCAGCATGGTGAGTGAGTGGGAGGGAAAGAGGGAGCATGGATATGTGCACAGCTACACTGCTGCTGCCACTGCTGGTGTTGTGCATGCATTTGTGCGAAGAAGAAGAAAGGGAAGAGAGAGAAAACAGAAAACAGAAGGGAGGGAACAAGACATGCTGCACGCCATCCATTCATCCATCCATCTTCCTCACAACACCACACCGCCATTCCCTGTCACCAGCCACACCACACCACACCATACTCACCCAGCATCCCCCACCCCACCTCATCCATCCATCCATCCATCCAGCCAACACATATCTTCGCCGTTTCCCCTCTTCTTCTCGCCCTCACATCACCTCTGCTGGTTCCAGCCGAAAATGCAACTTGTCCTGTCGGCACCTGTTCCCAGCAGCAGGCAGCCAGCTTCCCGCCAGCAGCAGCAGCGGGCGATGGGTTGGTTGGTTGGGGGATGTGTTCAGCAGCAAGCGGTGGTGGTGCATTCTCTGCTGCTGCTGCATCGGCGGTGGAGGGTGTGTTGGATGCTGCTGCTGTTGTTGTTGTTGTGATGGCCGCCAGGGAGGGCGAGAAAGAGAGGGGAATATAAGCAGCGGCTGCAACGTGGGGAATGTGCAGGTGTGCAAGCAGTTGTGTGTGAGAACGACGAGTGAGACACTGCATCAAGCAAGGCAAAACATGCGGCCACACCACTCATGCACACATTAATGTGGGACAACAAGGGGAGACAGGAGCAGCAGAGACAGCGACCACAAAACACGCACACTGGAGCGGTGCGCAGCATACACACGCACACGCAATGATGCACTCACGTTGCTCATCGCTTGCTTGTTTGTGGTGTGGTGTGGTGGTGTTGCAGCTTCCACAGCCGCACAAGCGTGGCTGGATGGTCATCACATGGCAGCGCCCGTCTGTTCATCCCACCAGAGCAGTGGTGTTTGGTGGAGGGAAGGGGTGACAGCTGCTGGTTCAAAGGCCCTCTGTGTGGCGACAGCAGAAAGGAAGGAGAACGAAACAAACGAGAAGGGTGGTGGTGGTCTTGGTGGTGAGGGTGGGAAGGGGGGATTTGAGCAAACACACAAGAGAAAATGAGGGTGTGGTGGCGACGGCGTGTGGATGGGTGGAGAAGAGAACATGCACCTCGAGACACGCACACACACACCTGCCTGGCAGTGGTTCGATTACCATTCATCCGTCAGCACGCAGTCATTTGTTGGTTGGTTGGTTGGGGTGGGAGTTGCCCACTGCCTCACGCATCAGCCAGCACTTGTTGCTGCTGCTGATGATGATGATGATGGAATGCATCCATCTGCACGCACCACCACAAACAAGCAAGCAACAATACCAGCAGCAGTGAGCAGCGTGGCACAGACAGAAGGAGGAGAAAGCAGGAGGAGGATGGGCAGAAACACAGCGCCGTGCACACACACACACACACATACACATTGGCTGTGATGTTGGTTGATGCCATTTCCCCCCTCTCTCACATGTGTGTGCTGCTCACTGGTTGAGAGGTTGCATGATCCATTCTCAGGGTCGCCGCTGCATGATGGTGGCTGATGGCAGCTGTTCTGTCACCACACAACGGTGAGCAAGTGTGTGTGTGTGTGTGTGTGTGTGTGTGTGTGTGTGTGTGTGTGTGCCACACGCAGTGGTGTGTGTTGGTTGTGATTCACCCACCCATGCACGGATGGATGGTGGTCCACCTGTGTGTGTGCACGATGACAGTGTGCGCTGTGGTGTTGTTGTTGTTGATGGGGGTGGTTGTTTGTTTCTGTGCGCAGTGTGCAAGGGGAAGAAGGGGAAGAGGAGGAGAACGGAGTGGAAGAGGAAGAAGTGGGAGCACTCCATCTCACCCTCACCTGTCGATGGATGGGTCATGTGGTTGTTGGTTGGTTGGTTGGTTGTGCGTGGTTCATCACAGGAGAAGGAAATGGACAATGATGGAAGGAAGGATGGATGGATGGAAGGGAGAAGGGGGGAGAGACGGTGCACACACCCTCCCTGCACATGTGTGTGTGTGTGTGTGTGTGTGGGTGAATGCGTCAGCGAGAAGGACGATGAAGGGAAGGGAAGGGGAAGGAAGGGGAAGGAAGGGGAAGGAAGGAAGGAACGAACGAACGTGGCACGCACAACCACCAATGTGTGCGTGCGTGTGTGCACGAACCAATGACACACCTTCACCCCACCTCACATCCCCCCACCTCACCCTCACCTCAACTCGCCTCACCTGCCTGTCAGCAGCAGCGACGACGACCATGATCACCATCACCATTCCCACCACCATCACCATCACACACACACCAGCTGCTGCGCAGAAGAAGAATGAAGCAAGCAACGGCAAGTGGATTGGTTGGTTGGTTGGTTGGTTGGAAAGCAGAATCGGTTGTTTGCTTGTTTCTGCTTGTTTGCTGCTGGTTTTTTTGGTGTGTGTGCGATTTTCATCTTTTTCTTGCTTGCTTGCTGCGTTGATAAATTGCTTGCCTTCCTCCACTGTCGGCAACGTTCATACCAACGGGATCACGCCCGCTCTCGTCCGATCGCGGAAGCTAAGCCCGTTTGGGCCCGTTCAGTACTGCCGTGGGTGACCAGGCGGGAATCACGGGTGATGTTGCTCTTTCTTCCTTTTTTTTTTGTCATATGGCTGGCTGCTATGGTGGTGCTGTGGTGGTGGTGGTAGCTGTGTCTCCTCATTCCTCTCTTCACTTTTGTCTTGGCTTGGCTTGATTTGGTTTACTTCTTCTCTTCTTTGCTTGCTGAGTTGCTTGCTTCCACTTCGTGGGTGAAGAGGTGGTGGCGTGTGTTGGCTCATCTCCCTCTCTCTTGTTGCTTGACTGCAGCGTTGCTTTGCTTCACACACACACACACACACACACACACACACACACATTGCCTGGCTGACATCGTGTCTTCTCAACACGTTTACTTTCATGTACTGACGCAGAGTAACCACACACAGTTAGGCTGAACTATTGAACTAGTGACAAAGCTGATCTTGGTCACGCTGTTAGACATCTTCCTCCTCCTCTCCTCCTCCTCCTCCTCCTCCTCCTCCTCATCCTCCTCCTCATCGTCATCGCACACAAACACATCACATGGGCGCATTATCCTTGGCCGCCGTTCGTTGGTGGGCGTGGGTGTTGCATCATACAGACTCCTGCATCACATCGTGTGGCGTGTCATTGGGCGTGCCGTACGCCAGCCCTTCCACTTGCATCTTCCCCCTGCGAACATTTGTGCGTGTGCGCCATGAAGGTGTTGGTGGTGGCAGCGAGATGTTGTGAGGTGACCGTGCTGATTCGCACCCCTTCACACGATCTCTTTCACACACACACACACACACACAGACACAGACACACACACACACACACACACACACACACACACACACACACACACACACACACACACACACACACACACACACACACACACACACAAACCTGCCAGGCGTTGTCGCCACTGAACAGGTTGATCCTGGCAGACTCCAGCGCTGACAGCAGCACATACCACAGTTATGACACACAGGTTGGCAGATGGTGAGAGTGGTTGAATGGACACGAGAACAAGTGAGCAACGCACACACCACCACAAACGTCGCCAAACTCACTCCAGAACTCCCTGTCCCAATGACTCACTCCCTCACCTGTGTGCACGTGGGTGGAGAGGGACTTGAAGAACTCCTCAAACACAAACACAACGCGTCTCTGTATCATCTCCACCACCTCATCAGGGATCGACCGCAGGATCCTCGGACGCTGAACACAGTTGTGTGTGTGCGTGCGTGCGTGTGTGTGTGTCTGCGACGTGACATGCAAGCCATCACCAAACACAATCCCCATCGAAAACCACATCCCCCCTCACGCATAACTTGACATCCCCATGTCACCGATCTGTCACCACACCTCGAGGAGCCTGTGCTTGGGGAATGCGGATGCTGAACGTCTCCCAGTCCAGCAGGTCCTGGTAGGGCTGCAAGCGCGCAAAAAGCAAACGCCAGAACATCACGTCACAGCACCATGAGCGACGGGAGGGGTACATCTCCACACACACACACACACACACACACACACACACACACACACACACACACACACACACCACACACACACACCAAGTGGCATCCATACGCGTCAGCACGTAGTGATCGACGACAATGACGGGGATGGCACCCGCAGCCATGATCTATGAGGCATGAAAGGGGGTGACAGGAGATGGAAGGTGTTGATGAGCAAGAACAGGACCGAAATCGTCTGCAACACACACACACGCACACACACACACACAATCACACACACACACACACACCTGAAGGAGTGGTAGCCATATCCATCCACGATGAGCCCAACCTTGGTCTCCAGTGCCAGTTCCGTGTACGTGTACTTGTTGAACTCTTCCTCTGCCTGCTTACACGAGGGGCCATATCCAACCTTCCCCTCACGGCCCATGCGCTCTTCGCCAAACCACCGGCACGCGCACACCAACACAATGTCCCTGCGCATACACAAGCAAACATACAAAGAGACGATGTGTGTGAGAGAGAGGTGGATCCAGACAGACACGCACACAATACCAAAACGGGTTGACTCCGAGGCAACGCACGACACACACACGGAACACACAAGAACACAAAGCACATCACACACG
>NW_004754917.1:1362189-1364119 GCF_000188695.1 Salpingoeca rosetta | reverse complement strand
ACACACGTGGTGGCTTATGAAGGGAGAAGAAGGACAACGTTTGTTGTGTGGGGCGGGCGCACGAAAGAAGGAGAAAGGGGGGGGGGTGTTGGGAGTCATCTGCACCGAGCCGTTGCAAGCATAACAGTAGCACACACACACACACACACACACACACACACACACGCACACACACACACACACACAAACACACGCACTGTGTCAGAGAGTTCATTCTCTTTGGCAGACATGAAGCTGTGAAGACGAAGCCGCGAAGAGAACCGCACAGAAGGATTGCAAGACGATAGCGAGTGATGAGTAGTTCAGTGTGTGCAGGTACACACCACCACCACCACCAGCAGCAGCAGCAGCAGCAGCGGCGGCGGCGGCGGCGGCAATGCACCCGCAACAACAACACAATTCGGTGGTCGCACCTCATGTCACCATCATCCTTGTGCCGGAGCAGCGTCTCCCCTTCCTCTTTTCAGCTTCCAGGCATAACCTGTGGCCCAAACACGCACGAGGAACAGAGCTTAGGACAACACATCGCGGCACAAGATCAAACGATGGCAAGCAAAGAACAGACAGCAGACGCATGGCAGAATAAACACGTCGACGTCACATATGCACACACGCTTACACATACAGTTCGCGCATACCTTGAAAGCAGTCGCTCTGTCCCGCCACGAGCAGCATCTTGCCAATGTCACCAACACTCTGCTCCATCGACGCAATCAAGGGCATCCAGTGGATGGCAACCTGGTCGCTAACGGTGGCGAGATGGGTGTTGCAGTGAGCGAGGGAACGTGTGCAGGAGTGATGAGCCGTCATCACACGGTTGCCGAGCGTAATGAGAAACACACACACACACACACACACACACATCCAGACACAGACACACACACACACACATCGCTCACTGTCATGATGAGACGTGGGCATGCCATCATCATCCCCAACACTCATGTCCAGCGAGATGATGCCACGCAAGCGGGCTGTTGTGGGGTGTGTGTGTGTGAAAACCACGTGTGCATGGGGCAGGTGATGAGCACCTACAGCGTGCATGCCATGTAAACTGACTTGATTGCAAGCTGGGGGATGAATGATGTATGACTGTGATCACGACAGAGGACTGACCGATGTCGGCGCAAATGCTGTGATTGCTCGCTCCGGTACTGCTGTGAAGGTGCGTCCCACTCAAACGTGGCCTTCTGTGTTGCTGGTGCCTTGGCCTCCACCACTCTCACTTGCCGATTCCTGTCTGTTAATTGTTTGCGTGGGAGGAAGAGACGATGCATCCGTGAGAACACACCTGCCAACAGCAGCAGCACCAGCAGCAGCAAGGCAGCAGCAGTGACAGCAGTGGTTGTGGTTTGGATATCGGATCACCACCGTGCACTGATACACACACACGCGCACAACACACACACGAGCGGAGGTGTGATTGCACCCACCTCGCAGGTGGCCGTGAATGACACTGCTTGTCGCTTGCCTTGTGGTGTGCGTATGTCAGCGGCACGTGTTGCCAGTGCACTCTCAAGAGCGTCGTTAGGTTTCTGCAGGCCACTGCCATATCCAATCACAAGAGAACAGCACACATGTTCACGTTAGCCAAGCACAACAACGACGACCTGACGACGACGAAACCACCACTTTCAGCAGACCCACAGCCCCCTGCACACATCCTTGTGCCACAAGAAGAAGGAAAGAAGGGAGTCCACACCCACACCCACAACAAGACAGCAACAGCAACAACCGACAGCACTGCCACCACACAAACAGGACACCGCGCCCCACGTTCACATACTTGGTTGCGTGACGCATGGAGCGAACGAATAGTGCCCAAGAAGAAGAAGAACAAGAAGCAGAAGTCGAGGAAGGAAACAGTGGGCATTGTGTGCGTTGGCTCACGTGGGGATCGTTGACGTGACACCTACTTTGTGTTGCATGT
>NW_004754917.1:1333507-1346007 GCF_000188695.1 Salpingoeca rosetta | reverse complement strand
TGCTGCGCCACACCGCTTCGCTCCCCCATCAGCCGCCATCACCACTTCAGCCAACAACAACAACAGCAGCAGCAGCAGCGTGCATGTTGTGGCAAGAGAGAACAGAGAAAGAAAGGGAAAGGAAAAGGAGGGAGGAAGGCAGAAGGACACAAGGGGAGAGACGTGCACGCTGTCAACAACAACACGACACAACAATACAACACAACACAGTCAACACAACCCGCTCACGCTCCCCTCCTTCTCCAGCGAGGTGCGTGGTCCATGGCAGCCCCACGTCTTGCTTGCTTGTCCTGTGTCCATGCTTGCTCGTGGTCCTTGCTTGGTTGTGTCATGCCTTGCCATGGGTTCCAACACAGAGCCTGCACTTCCCCTGCACAAGCGTCCATGCGTCCATGTGTGCATGTGCGTGTGAGGGGATGACAAAGAGGGAAGAGGGAGGGGAACAGAAGAAGAAGAAGCAAGGGAGAGATGGGAGGTGCGTGAGCACAGACGATGGTGATGGGCGCACACGACGTGGTTGTGGTGAACACACACACAAGCACAAAGAAGCAGCAACGCACAACAGACACAAACAGGGGAAACAAGAGCAGCAGCAGTGCAACACACACACACACACACCAAGGGAAGAACGCCAGCCAGTCAGCATCATCCAACATGCCATGCACCCACTGGTACATCCATGCAGCAGCGGTGGTGGTGGCAGCAGTAGAGAGAGAGAGAAGGAAGAGCATGCCCTGCTTTGCCTGTCTTGTCTGTGCGGGGATGTGCGTCTGCACACCCACTCATTGTCTGTGTCTGCGTGTGCATGTCACCATCTATACACACACAGGCGTGTGAGACAGAGAGAAGCAAGCGGCCACCACACACACACACACACACACAGTGTGAATCACAAGCAGACACAGCATGAACGACATGCACACAGTCACAGTCACAGTCACAATCACATGCAAGCATGCAAGTGCAACGCACCGTGAGGTGGCATCAGACTGCCTGTCAGCGTGCGTGTGTGTGTTCACACACATGTGTGTGGGTCGATGTAGGGCATCATCCCTCTCTGTGCGTGCGTGAGTCAAATACATCCACAGCAGCAGGAGTGCGTGTGAGATCACAACACCCACCACAGCTACGTCCACCTCTCCCTCCTTCACACACACACACACACACACACGCGCACCCGCACAGCAGTCAAACCAACCGACAGAACTCACCCAAACTCACGGTACCAGCGTGCCATGGGCCTGTTCAGCACATATGTGACCCTCACCGACCATGGGCAACGCCTTGCATGCCTTTGGCCCTGCACACATCCATGGTGTGGGCGGTGCTGTGCGTGTTGTCTGTTTGCACCTGTGCACCATCACACCATCACCCACCACACCCCACACAGTCCATGGAACCAAACGAAACCACCCACAACAGGACCGCCAGTGAGTGCCCGTCACAACGCGCACCCTCTCCCTCCTCTCCACCAACCCTGCGCCAGCCACGCACACGAACAACGCAAGCCACACCCACCCACTCAACACACACACGCACCTTGATTCCCGTTTCGCTTGCTGCTTTTGCTTGTTGCGTTTGTTGGTCTTGTTGATTCGTGTTTGCACGATTTGTGGAAGATGCCACAAATAATCGCCCACTGCTGCGTTTGTGCGGCAACTGCTGCGTTTGCTTGTTGAAGGGCGGACTTGCTTGCTTGCTTTGGTTGGTTGGTTGGTTGCTTGGTTTCAATGAGACAAGAAGAAGGAGAAGAAGGAGAAGGGGAAGGGGAACAGCACTGTGTGTGTGAATGCAACGCAGGCTCACAGGCCTTGCAGGCTGAGGAGGGCAGGGAGAAGAAGGACAAGAAAGGGGGATGGAAAAAGAAGAAGAAACAGCACACACACACACACAGCTGTGGACAGCATGCGCCCTCTCTTCTCTCTTCTCCCTCCTCCCTCCTCCTTCTCACGGTCACAACAGACAACCAACAGCCACACAAGGCTGGAAGAGAAAACAAACAAGGGGAGGGGGCAACAGCCACCCAGCCAGATCGCCATGGAAGAAAGCGGCGAGGCGATGGAGGGGGAAAAAGGAGAACACAGTCCATCAACATGCACACGCACACACATCTGTTGGGAGCCCCACGTCTTCTGTCCTTGCTTCCTCCTTCTCTTCCTTGGCCTGGGTTGAGTTGGGTTGGTTGAGGTGGCACAGCTCGCCATGGCGTGGCATGCTTGGATGCGTGGGTGTGGGTTTGGATGTGGATGGGATCCTCTGTGTGTGCAAAGGGGGTGGAGGGAAACAGTGGAAGGGGTGGCAGCAGCAGGAGAGGAAGAAGGAGGAGAAGAAGCAAGGGGAGGGGGGTGGAAGTGAGCATGTCATGCGTGAGTCGACGACAACGACACATGGGCGTGCAATGGTGATGATGTGCTTGGTGTTGTGCGTTGTGTGTGATGGCACAAGGACACAAAGGTCACACACATACACCTCGTCGTCGATCAACGCATCTACCTGGCATATGCGCACACGCGCACGCACATCTGTAGTCACACACACACACACACAGTCACACATGGCATTGTAGAGTGAGACGGTACACCAATGCACAGCAATGCAAACACAACCACCACAAGCATTACAACGACAACATATCTCCCCTCATCTCCATCCCCAAAATGCACGGTCACATGACCAGGTGCACAGCCGTGGTGGTGATGATGGCCATGGTGAACGCCTTCCTCCCACTTCCCCTCAATCCCTTCCACCAAACACACACCATTGCGTGCCCTCACCTCGTGCATCGTGTCGCTGTCGGCGTGATTGATGGCGATGCACACACATGCACACGCACGCACGCACACATCGCTGTGTGTGTCCCCGGTTGAGATGAGCAAGGGGAGGGAGAAAAATGGGTGACACGACACGATGGCCAGTCAACACCAGCCAATCCAATCCAGCATCACCGCCGTGTGTTGCCTGCTGCAGTCATCATCACAATCACACAAATCACAATCATAGGTGCAAGCGAAATGAATGAGCCACTGATATGTGTGTCATTGTCATGTGATATTACCACCACCACGCGACATCACGTGCATGTGTACACGCACCCCTCATCCCCCAACCAACATCATCGCCCTCAAATCATTTCCGTCTCCCTCTCCCTCCTTTCGCTCTGCACTCCCACGTCGCACCACCACCACCACTCCCCTCACCGTGCCATTTCCCTCCTCCCCCTGCTTGCCCCACTCGACTCAACCCAGCCACCAACCCAACCGCCAACGATCATCCTCACCTGTGCTTGATGCAGCCAGCCAGCCGATGGGCCACAGCGAAAGTTAGACAAGGGAAGCGCAATCACATGCCACGGCCACCATCGTCATCGCTGATGGAGCAGAAAGAGGAGATGAAGGAGGAAGAGTGGTGGGCACGGGCCGTGTCCCTCCTTGTCTTCATCGGTGCAGCCCAAACACGGTGCACAGCGCACATGCACGCGCACGGCCATCATCACAGCAGCACCAGCAAGCAGCAGCAGCCTGCCTGCGTGAATGCCTGTGAGGCAAGAAGAAACCAACCAGAGATGAACAACAATGACCGGTGATGGTGAGGACAGGAAAGGAGGGCCACAAGGGACCACGCATGGGAATATGCAGCATGATGTGGGCGGGGTGCGTCACCTACACACAAGACCAACGAAGCAAGCACCCAACAAGCAAGCAACCAAGCGAGCCAGCAGGCAGGCACAAAATATCACCACATGCACCACATCCACCACTGCTGCAATACCTGTGTTGGACGCTGTCTCAATCACGCCTCAACAGCTGCACATCGCATTGGGGGAAGGCTGATGACGATAATGACACAGAGCAGAGGCGATTGGTTGGGAAAAGAAGAAAGAGGATACGGTTGGGGAACCCCGCACAACGTCCGCCTGCAGCCACGCACACACACACACACATTTGAGTTGTGAGATTGATTCATGTGAGACACACGTCAGTGCAACCACCCCACAGCCAATGACTGCTCTGATGTGTTGGCATGCATGTGTACATGCGCGTGCATGCGTGCGTGCGTATGTGTACTACCACCCCATCACATACACACAAACACACAGCCCCAACGTCTCACCTCGTGTCTTCTTTTCTTGCACATTTGTGTGTGCGTGTATCAACCTGCTCGTGTCGTGAGAGCTGCTTGGGAAGAGATCGGCCACTGTCCTGTGCAAATCACACACATGTACACACGCGCAAGCACAAACAACCAAATCAGCAAGAATCACACCACGAAGTGAGCCAGCATGGCAGAAACAAACCACGTCCACCTCGTTTGCCACGTTCACATCACCACATCATCACCTGTGCACGCACATGTCACATCACCCCACAGACACACACCACGATCACACCACCACCACAAGCAGCACATCTGCACATGCGTGTGCGTGCGCCACGTACATCCACCACAAATCACTCACCACCATCATCATCATCGTCGTCATGCGAGGCAACGGCACATCGACGTACATTACACCCCATGTACGTGTGCGTGTGGAGAAAGAGGTGAGTTGTCACAGAATCAGGATATCAACGACAACAACATCCATTGCCAGCACCAACAAACCCAACGACATCCAACCAGCACCGCACAATCACACCCGCATACATGCTGATGTTCACACCCAACACATCACACACCACCCACGTCACCACCACCACCACCATTCATCTCACCTCCACATCCACAGTCGCAGCCGCTGCTGTTGGTGACCAACGACGACGAGGACGAGGACGAGGAGGGGATGGACGAGAGACGGAAGGCCAGTTCATCCAAATACAGCAATATATCAGCTGTTTCTGGTGATGGTGGAAACGGTGAAAACAAACGACCCCTTGCCACGCCGTGTCCTTTGCTTGCTCGCTCAGCTGCTTGGTTGGTCGGTTGGATGCAGACGGATGCATGGCCCTGTGTCCAAATCAATCGAAAAAAGGGAGAGAAGAAGAAGAGACACATGAGTGGACAGAACAGACAAGGAAAGAGGGAGGCGAAGCAGGAAACACAACGTGTCAACCAACACACACACACACACACATCTCAGTCGCCCCTCTCACCTTCATCACTCGTCATCGCCATCATCATTGGTTCCACCGCTTCATGCGCCTCCTCAACGCTGTGAAATGTTTGTGCACAGACACAAGATGGGAAGAATGCAGGTAATGAGGTTGACAGCGACGCATCATCAACCACACGCCAGCCCCATTTCAACCATCCACACTGACACACAACCACACGCACACATGTTGTCCCCACTCACCACCACCATGCACGCACACACACACACACACACACACACACACATGCTCACCTCTTCATCAGAGCGAGTGACATGTGCAATGTCTGCCTCACGCCAGATTGGGGCTGGTGTCGGTCGGTTGATGGCGGCTGTGCAGTCGATGGCGATGATGGCGATGACGGTGACGGCCGAGCTGAGGTGGAAGAGAAAGAAAGGAGAGGGAAATGGGGAGGGTAATGATGATGATGTGTCGTTCATGGCGGCTTCCTTCCCCTCCTCTGATGTGGGCCTGGTGCCCATGCAACCAACACACAACGACAAGACACAACGACATCATCACGCACAAACACAGGCATGGCATGTGAGCACAGCAGACGTGTTCACCTTCCTGCCCCCTCCTCTGCTTTCCCCCCTCCGCACTGCATGACACACACACACACACACACACACACGCACACACACACACACACACACACACACACCTGCACATGATTGCGTCGCTGTGGTTGGATGTGTCCACCATGACCATGGACGTGTGTGTCCACAGCTGCTGCTCCCAATCCATCATGTGTGCACCGCCCATCATCCTCCAACGATCCTCACACAGTCGCCCCCCTTGCAGCCACAAGCATACACACACGCACGTGTGACATGTGAGCGGCGCAGCTGCACTGCTGCACGAGGCACAGCAGCAGCAGCAACACCGCGCACACAGCAGCAGCAACACCAACCCATGCGCCATCCAAAGCATCCACGATGGGCTCACCTTGCTCACGCATATGGGAACACTGCATGAGCACAGCGGCGGCAGCTAAATCGGGGAAGTTGCAGCAGCAGCAGCCGGCATGCGAGCCCGCTTCCATCATTACCATCCTGATGTGTGCTGGTACCTCACCACCTGTGCTTATGTGCATGTGTGTGGTTGCAGGGAACGTGGATGGGGACACAACACAACAAGCACAGAGCAAGCCATCACGTCAGCATAGCAGAACGAGTGATTGACATCACACGCACCACGTGTGTGTGTGTGTGTGTGCGTGTGTGTGTGTCAATGTGTGTGACCATCCCCCCATCAACTCCTCTTCCCTTGTTCACTTCACCGCACCGCATCGTCACAGCCCCATCACACCACCAACCAACCACTCATCACCACCCACATACCATATGTGAGGCGAGTGCACCTGGCACGCGTGGCAAGTATCCTCGACATTTCTCTCATCCTGCTGCTTGTGCGTGTGTATCACCTGTAAGTGGTTGTGTGCGAGCACCAGCATGGTGAGCGAGTGGGAGGGAAGAGGGAGCATGGATATGTGCGCAGCTACACTGCTGCTGCTGCCATTGCTGGTGTTGTGCATGCATGTGTGTGTGAAGGAGAAAGGGAAGAGAGAGAAAACAGAAAACAGAAGGGAGGGAACAAGACATGCTGCACCCCATCCATGCATTCATCCCTCTTCCTCACACCACCACCGTCCCCTGCCATCAGCCAGCCAGCCACACCACACCACACCACACTCACCCAGCATCCCCCACCCCACCTCATCCCATCCATCCAGCCATCCAGCCAACACACATCTTCTCCGTTTTCCCTCTTCTTCTCGCCCACCTCTGCTGCTGCCGAAATTGCAACTTGTGCTGTCGCCACCTGTTCCCAGCTGCAGGCAGCCAGCTCCCGCCAGCAGCAGCAGCGGGCGATGGGTTGGTTGGTTGGGGAATGTGTTCAGCTGCAAGTGATGCTGGTGGTCGCGTCCACCTCCTCCTGCACATCTCTGCAGCATCGGCGGTGGAGGGTGTGTTGGCTGGTGCTGCTGTTGTTGTTGTGATGGCTGCCAGGGAGGGCGAGAAAGAGAGGGGAATATAAGCAGCGGCTGCAAGGTGGAGAATGTGCAGGTGTGCAGGCAGTCGTGTGTGTGAGAACGACGAATGAGACAGCGCATCAAGCAAGGCAAAACAGGCAGCCACACCACACACATGCATGCACATTGATGTGGGACAACAAGGGGGGAGACAGGAGCAACAGAGACAGCGACCACAAAACACGCACACTGGTGCGGTGCGCAGCATACACACACATACATGTAAAGTGATGCACTCACGTTGCTCATCGCTCGCTTGCTTGTTTGTGGTGTGTGTATTGGCGTTGCTGTTTCCACAGCCGCACAAGGGTGGCTGGATGGTCATCACATGGCAGCGCCCGTCTGTTCATCCCACCAGAGCAGTGGTGGTTGGTGGAGGGGAGGGGGTGACAGCTGCCGGCTCAAGGGCCCTCTGTGTGGCGACAGCAGAAAGGAAGGAGAAAGAAACAAACGAGAAGGGTGGTGGTGGTCTTGGTGGTGAGGAGGGAGAGGGAAGGAGGTGAGCAAACACACAAGAAAATGAGGCGGAGGTGATGATGGCGTGTGGGTGGGTGGAGAAGAGAACACGCACGTCGACACACACACACACACACACACACACACACACACACACACACACACAAACAAACACACACACACACACACACACACCTGTCTGGGTGGTGCAGTGATTCGATCCCCATTCATTCGTCAGCACGCAGTCATTTGTGGGTTGGGTGGTGGAGGGTCGCCAACTGCCTCACGCACCAGCCAGCACCTGCTGCTGCTGCTGCTGATGATGATGATGATGGAATCCATCCATCTGCACGCACCGCCACAAACAAGCAAGCAACAACAGCAGCAGCAGTGAGCAGGCGTGTCACAGACAGAAAGAAGCAAGACAGGAGGAGGAGGATGAGAAGAAACACAACCCGTGCACACACACACACACATTGGCTGTGACGTTGGTTGATGTCATTTTCCTCCTCTCTCTCTCATGTGTGTGCTGCTCACTGGTTGAGAGGTTGCATGCTCCATTCTCAGGGTCGCCGCTGCATGACGGTGGTTGATGGCAGTTGTTCTGTCACCACGCAATGGTGAGCATGTGTGTGTGTGTGTGTGTGTACATTTGTGTGTGCCACACGCAGTGGTGTGTTGGTTGTGATCCAACCACCCATGGATGGATGGATGCGTGGTGGTCTACATATGTGTGCGCACCATGACAGCGTGCGCTGTGTTGTTGTTGTTGTTGTTGTTGATGGTGGTGGTTGTTGTTGCTGTGCGCAGAGAGCACTCAATCTCACCCTCACCTGTCGATGGATGGGTCATGTATGTGGTCGTTGGTTGGTTGGTTGGTTGTGCGTGGTGCATCACAGGAGAAGGAAATGGACAACGATGGAAGGATGGATGGATGGATGGAAAGGGAGAAAGGGGGGAGAAGAGGAGAGAGACGGTGCGCACACCCTCCCTGCACATGTGTGCGTGTGCGTGCGTGTGTTTGAATGCGTCAGCGAGAAGGACGACGAAGGGAAGGAAGGAAGGAAGGAAGGAACGTGGCACGCACAACAACCAATGACACCTCCCCTCACTGCACCTCACCCCCTCACCTCTGACTCGTTGACTTGTTGCTTGTTCGTGCAGCAGCCAGTGTCTCGTCTGGTTTTGTCAACCGTTGGCTGTTTGGAATTTCGGCCAAACCGCCGTTGACGACACGACCTTCAAGCACCACCCACCACCCACCACGCACAGCAGCCCCCTCCATCATCGGCCATGTCCCGCGGACAGAAGACAGTGAGCGAGGAGGTGGAGGGCCTGTTGGCGCAGACGCAGACCGAAGATGAGGAGGTGAAGGACCTGATTCGCGCCATCGCCAACAACACGTCTGAGCCACGCGCAAAGTGAGTGAGTGCGTGTGTGTGTGTGTGTGTGTGTGTGTGTGTGTTGTCTGCAACAGTTCGAGGCGAGCGTCCTGCTTGGCTTGCTGTGCTTGCTGTGCTTGCCTCGCCTCGTCGTCAGAACGCCGTCGCGTCCTGTGTGCTGTGCCAACCACACACACACACACACACACACACACACACACACACACACACACACACACACACACACACACACACACACACACACACACACACACACAGCTTTCAGTTCAAACGGATCAGCGATGGTGGAATGCGCGCACTTGCAGTGGCTGTCAAGGACAACACCACCGTCACAAGACTCAAGTGCGTGCGTGCACACGTGGATTGCATGCGACACGCGCCACTGATGCAGCAGCTATCGTCACGCGCACCGCTTCCATCATTCCATGTCATGTTCCTCGTGCTGCCTTCGCCCTTGTCTCATGACCAACCACCCCTACCTCCCCCTCCCCCTTCCCTTACCACCATCGTGGTTTTGGTTGTTGGCTACAGCCTGAGCAGCAACCACATCAGCCCCAAGGGCGCTGCGGCGTTGGCACAAGGGCTGAAGCACAACAAGACCATCGCGCGGCTCAAGTGAGTCTTGACACACCCCATGCATGGGAGAGAAGCGTCGTTGGCGTGTGTTGTGATTGCACAGCCCATGCCCGCTGAGCGCAATGCCACGCTGTGGCACAGCACACCTGAAGCCAGTGGCTGATGCCAGTGTGTGGTGTCAGTGTCCCCTTCTACCCCTTCGCTTGCCACTCACGATCCCTCCCCTTGCTCCTCTTTTCCGTCGTTACCAGTGACCACTGCTTTGCATGTTGACAGCTTGCACTGGACGGTGCTGTGGCGTTGGCAGACGCGCTGACGCACAACACGGCTGTCACGCAACTCAAGTGAGCGTGGGCACAGCTGTCATTGGAGGCGGCTGCCATGCGCTGTCTTTCTTGGCACGCACGTGTATATCCTTGCAGCCGTTGTATGTGCGAGCGGGTGCTTGTGTGATGCGTCAACAACCTACACCAGCGGCCGTGTTGACCCTCCCACCTCCAACTCACAACGCATGTTCATCACATGATCGCGCGCATGCAGGTGACAACGGCGTGCTCCGTGTCGACAAGACGCGGCTGTGGGTGGACGAACACCTGCTGTCGCCCGATGACCTGGTCGCCAAATGTGGCCCTCTCCTGCCAGTCCTCGGCCTGCAGGACCACTACGACATCTTCGTCAGCTACGGGTGAGAGAGAGAGAGAGAGAGGAAGCATGTGTGCGTGCATGCCAGAGCGTGTGCATTTGTCTCTCGAATACTTCATCACCATCACTACGGCTTCACAACATACCCTTGGCTCGCCAA
Source organism: Salpingoeca rosetta (assembly GCF_000188695.1). Lineage (NCBI taxonomy): Eukaryota > Choanoflagellata > Craspedida > Salpingoecidae > Salpingoeca > Salpingoeca rosetta. Next base: position 1,335,645 of record NW_004754917.1, on the reverse strand, counting down.
TCACCAACCTCCCTCACCACACAACCTGGCTCACCATGTCCCCCCCCCCCACCACCACCCCCAGGCAACCGCGGGCCCTGGACGATATCAACCTGGAGACGAGACTTTCTTTTCTTCCGTGGTTGCATTCGATTGCATTGATTGATCGTGTCGTGTGTATTGTGTCTCTGCCTAGTCCCTCAACGTTGACAGCAGATACAAAAACAACGTCAACGCAACAGCAATGTACAGCTACAACACACACACACACACACACACACACACACACACACACACACACCTACCTAAGCAAGCGAGTGTCAAGCCTCAAAGTAACCAGAGCAAATCACGACCACACTCGCAACACTCTCTTCCCCCCCCCCCAATCTTCCAACACAGCCCCCTGCCCACCCTCAAGCCAACAGCAATCTGCCGTCATCAATCAGCAGTCTGAGTCGATGATGAGGACGGCGTCTGCAAAGTAGGGCGTGGCGTAGATGAGTCCATTTGGTGCCACGGCGCCACCAATCCAGAGGTTGCCGCCTGTTGGCAGCCCGCCCAGCGACGTGGTGTCTGCAGTGTCGGTGGTGGGATCCACAAACAGCACGGACGTGGCGTAGTTTGGGATGCCCACGACGTTACCGTTGGGCGCGAGGACGCCGCCAAACCACTTGCGGTCGCCGCTGGGCAGCCCGCTGATGGTGGTCGTGTCTGCCGTGTTGCTGCTGGGGTCCACGATGAGCACGGATGACGCGGCGCGCGGGATGCCGTAGATGTAGCCGTTGGGCGCGAGCACGGTGCCGGTCCACTTGAGGCCGTCGCCGAGCCCCGTGATGCTGGTTGTGTCGGCGGTGTTGGTGGCCGGGTCGATGATGAGCACTGCGTCTGCGGCCATGGGGCAGGCGTAGATGCGCCCGTTGCTGGCCACCGCGCCGCCAAACCACTTGTTGCTCTCAGTGCCAAGTCCCGTGATGGTGGTGATGTCGGTTGTGTTGTTGGCTGGATCGATGATGAGGGCAGAGTCGTTGTGCCTGGGGATGCCGTAGATGAGTCCGTTTGGCGCAAGCACGCCGCTGTTCCACAGGCTCATGCCGGGCGAAAAGGATCCCAGCGTGGTGTCGGTGGCGTTGGTGGCCGGGTCGATGACGAGGACGGAGGTGGCGTCGTTGGGAAAGGCGTAGATGCGCCCGTTATCGGCCAGCACGCCGCCCGCCCACTTGTAGCCGGGCCCGAGGTCTGTGATGGTCGTGGTGTCTGCTGTGTTTGTCGCTGGGTCGATGATGAGGACGGCCGTGGCGCCGTGCGGGATGGCGTAGATGAGCCCGTTGGGAGCAAGCACGCTTCCGACCCACTTGTACGTGCCAGTGCCCACCCCTGTGATGGCGGTGAGGTTCATGCGGGGATGGCACACGCGGGCACGCAGGGCTGCGAGCGTCTGCTGCTGCGCCTGGTTCACCTCGTTCCCGGCCTCAATCATGCTCTGCTGCTGTTGCACCAGCTCGTACAGCTTCATCACGTCCATTCCATTCACAAACACGGGGCTCTGAGTCGGGTCGCTTGTGTTGATGTGCAGGGCACCCGTGGCGCCGTCCTCCACCAGCACAGCCTTGGCACTGCACACGCTGCCACCCCATCCCACAAGCACCACCGCTGCTGCAACGACCGTGGCCGTCAGCAGCGTCAGCAGGTGAAGGTGGAGCTGTTGTCGCGACATGGATGATGCTGCTGGTGCACGCGTTTGCTTCGCAAAACACAAAGCAGGGCCAAAAAAAATGGTGTGTTTCTGTCCGGGCTCGAACCGGAGACCTTCAGTGTGTGAGACTGATGTGATAGCCAACTACACCACGGAAACAGTTCTTGATGTTTATCGAGGCAGAAATGGTATTGTTGAAGCGTACCTGAGGCGTGTGTGTGTGTGTGTGTGTGTGTGTGTGTGTGTGTGTGTGTGTGTGTGTGTGTGTGTGTGTGTGTGTGTGTGTGTGTGTGTGTGTGTGTGCCTCTGTGTGTCTATGTGTGTGTCTGTCCGAGTATATGGGTGTGTGCGTGTGTAAGCGCGTCTCCAAGCCGCTGTGCATGTCCGTAAAAACTTGGAGCATGTGTGTGGTGAGCGGGAGACAGGGCGACGACGCACCTTAAGAGGCGAGAGAGAGGGAAGGAGC
>NW_004754917.1:1320146-1333407 GCF_000188695.1 Salpingoeca rosetta | reverse complement strand
ATTTCATTCCATCCAGTCCCTCGCCGTTGCTAGCAGGGAGTTTGTGTGATGACAACAAGGACGGACTACGTCTCGATCGATGCAAGCGTGGAGAACCCTCCCGCGCGCGTGTGCGTGCGCACACAGAGTGAGCGATAACTCCCAACAAAAAACAAACAAAAACAAAACAAACAAAACACGCACACACACACTCTCTATCTGTGTGCCTGTTTGTGTGCCTGTATGCCTTAATTGATGTCTCACCCTCTCCCGCTCATCATTGCTCCCACACACACACACACACACGCACACACACACACACACGCACACACATACACACACGCACACGCACACACACACGCACGCACGCGCTCATTCAACTCCGTGCACCTGATGTCATGCGATCGAGGAAGCGAAAGTATGATGTGGGCAGGCATGTTGGTTCGGCGACCGCAAAGTGCACAATCACCATCGCTGCAAGGGACAGACGGTGGGTGATTATGATGTCAGCAATGCCACAGGAATGATGGTACTGGCTTGGTGCCTCATGACAGCACACACGCAAATACAAGTAACAATCACACACACACGCACACGCACACGCACACACACACACACACACACACACACACACAGACGCGTGCACACAGACATGCACACACAGACATGCACCCACGCACATTGACACGTGCACGCATACATACACACACATACACGAGCACTCAAGCCAACACCAGACCAGAGAGGGCGAACAAGGCAGCATCGATGACTTGAGTCGGGACGTAATGAGAGACTGTGATGTGCGACGCCAGGAACGCCTGATGGACAAGTGATGAAGAAGAAGGGTTTGAAATTCGTTTCATATGAGGACTGTAGCTGCATCTAAGCACACACGCACACACAAACACACACACACACACACACACACACACACACACACACACACACACGTGCACACACACGTGCACACACACACACACACACGTGCACACCTCTGCTGCGCGGCCCATGATGTAGTGGGCAAGCCCCGTGTTGAAGACGGCCGCCATCCACGCAGACACGACAGCAGCTGATGCAATCCAGACAGCGGCACAGAGAGGGAGGGAAAGAGACATACCAGAAGGGTGGATGAATTAAATCGCAGAGACAAGCAGCATCGCAAACACAGGTTACAAGTTGATGAGTTGGCGCTTGTGAAAAATCAACACACGACCACACACACACACACACACACACACACACACACACACACACACACACACACACACGATCACACACACACACACACACACACACGATCACACACACACACACACACACACACACACACACACACACACACACACACACACACACACACACACACACACACACACACACACACACACACACACACACATTGAAGGGCGGGGGCGGAGCGTCGGTGTTTGTGTCTGAGAGCGCAGCGAAGGGCGCGTAGGAGCGGGGTTGTGGTGACCAGGACAACAACGAGGCGTGGTGACAGGTGAAGGTTCTTGCCAAGCAGCAGTTTCGCGGCAACGGTAGCAAGGAGTGCACCTGCACCAAGCCTTAAGCCGTGACACACGCCATTTGTTATGGAGGCAGCACACGTGGTCCTGTGCGTGCACAGGCTGTCTCGAGGCCGTCGGAACTCAAGCAGTCGCTGTACCCACGCCTGTAGCGCGACCTTCTTTGTCATTGCTCGATACAACTTCTGCCATGCACTGGTATGCTGTGGCTGCAGCTGCGCACCACTGTCTTCTTCACCGTCACCACTGGTGGTGACTGCTCCCACGACCATCCCTGCTTCACTTTCATCAACCCTGCTTGTCACTGTTCCGTCAATCGCGTTCGTCACTGTTTCGTCGCCACCGTCAGCCGTCCTTGCCACCCCGTCGCCACCGCCAGCAACCTCGGAAGCCTCGTCGTCGCTCGCCACAACCTGGAGGATGGTCTTCATGAGCTTGCCTTGGTGGGACCAGTGTTGTCGCTGGGCGGTGAGCAGCGTGAAGAGGGATACAAACGCCACGAGCCGCTCCCCATCTGGGATGGCGTGCACCACGCCTTCCTGCTGCAGCTTGCGAAACAGCACGCGCACGGTGATGTTGGCCACGTACACGGCCAAGTCGTGGCGGCGGCTGCGCTTCTCCAGTACCAGTGACCACGAGGCAAGCAGGCCTGGGAGCGCCCCAAAGTTGCACACGTACAGCGTGCCGAAGATGCGCCGAAGCGCGCACACGCTGGCGATAATGGATGCTGCCAAGCCAGAGAGGAAAAGCGACGAGTGTGCAGTGTTCACGGCCACCTGTAACAAGGCCTTACGCAGTGCGCGTGCCAGGGCGCGCAGGAGGCGACGCAGCCGCGCCCCTCTGCCATCCTCGTCTGCTGTTGGCACTACTGATGCCGCTGCTGTTGTTGTTGCTGTTGCTGTTGCTGTTGTTGTTGCTGTTGCAGTTGCAGTTGTTGCTGCTGCTGCTGCAGTTGTTGTTGCTGCTGCTGTTGTTGCTGCCATTCCAGGTGTTGCCGTTCCCACTGCTTCTTCCTCAAGTCGCCCTTCGTCGGCACCGCTCATTTCTTGCACACTGGCCCTTTCTCGTCTTGCGGAATCACGACGGCGCCCAATGTCCTCGCTCTGGGCGGCGATGGCGCGGTAGTCCATCTTCAGCAGCGCCGCCAGCGCGTGGAGGGACATGTACATGGGTGCGGAGTTGCGCAGGGCGCTGCGAAAGATGTGCGCCGTTCCCACGACGCAGCTGTCCGGTGACCATGGATGGATTGCGCTGCAATCGCAGGCCTCAATCCTCTGCGCCAGCACCGAGGAGGAGAACATCGCGGTGGTGTGGTGGTGATGGGTGCTGTTCTTGCTTGTTGTTGGTTTTCTTGGTTGTTGTTTGTTGTCGTGTGTGTGTGTGTGTGTGTGTGTGGTTGTGTACCGCGACTCAGTTCAGTCTTACATTGAGTCGACTGACCTCAGTCACCAGCACCCAAACTGGGCAGGTCAATTACCCAGTTCAGGTTATGGAGAGTGGCGGAAAATTATGGAGGTTTTCAGCAACTTATCCGCAGCTGCATCAACACCCACAACAAACATCAAAATACCGCCGCCCCCCTCCCACGAACAACAACAAACAACAAAACAACAACCCAGACGAGATTGTTGTTGCTTGCTCGCTTGCTGTCGTGTTGTTGTATCATCGCCCATCATCGCCCACCCAGACCAAGCTAGCCAGCGAGCGAGCACAAGCCAGTGAAGGTGAGCTTGCTTTTGTGTGTGTGTGTGTGTGTGTGTGTGTGTGTGTGTGTGTGTGTGTGTGTGTGTGTGTGTTGTTGTTGTGTGTGTGTGTGTGTGTGTGTGTGTGTGTGTGTGTGTGTGTGTGTGTGTGTGTTTGTCGTGCACGTGTGGTGTGTCTGTGTGCTGTTGTTGTGTAGTTGTTGTGCTGTGGCCATCTGCTCTGTTGTGTTCGTTGATGGCTGCAGTGTTGAATGGCTGACATCAAAACATGTGCTGCACAGCAAACTTCCTCCGTTCCTCCACCCTCACCACCACCACCCTCACCACCACCACCCTCACCACCACCACCACCTTTGCATTCATCGTGCACGCACGCACCTCGACGTTGACAACCCCCAGACTGCCAGGATGGGCCGGAAAAAGTCACTGAAGCGCACGGGAAGCACATCTTCCCTGGCGTCGCTCTCCTCCATGTCCTCCGTTCAAATGCACCTGCCGGAGCGCAAGGGCGCCGACTTCCTGAACGAGGACGAGGTGCGCGACCGCGGCTCGTGGACCATGACCCCGCTCGACATGCCAGGGTTCCAGGGCCTCAGCCAAAACGTGCAGCCGCGCGACGTGATTCCAGAGGTGGTCCGCAACAAGCGCTTCAACAGGCACATGGACGTGCTCCCTGATCCCCGCACGCGCGTTGTGCTGCCCATGGTGAACGGCGACGAGGCCACCACATACGTCAACGCCAACTACGTGCGCGGCGCGGATGGCAATCCAAAGTACTACATCTGCGCCATGGGTCCTCTGCCAGCGACCCTCAAGAACTGGTGGCGCATGATCTGGCAGGAGAAGGTCACCTGCATTGCCATGGTCACGGGCCTTGTGGAGAAGGGCGTCAAAAAGTGTGAGCGCTACTGGGCCCCGAAGCCCGGTCAGAAGGTGAAGGTGGCAGACATGTTTGTGCGCACCGTCGCCGTCAGTGAGGGCAAGGGCTACCTTCGCACCTTGCTTGAGATCCAACACACCAGCGGCCAGACCAGAAAAGTCATGCATCTCTGGTACCACTCCTGGGTACGTCTCGCGTGTTGTGATTGAGTGTGTCTGTGAGTTGTGTTTGTGGGTGTGGGTATTTGTCAGTATGTCAGTGTGCGAGTGAGTGTGTGTGTGTGTGTGTGTGCGTGCGTGTGTGAGTTTGTGAGTTTGTGTGAGTGTGCGTGTGTGAGTTTGTGAGTTTGTGAGTTTGTATGCATGCGTGTCTGTGAGTTTGTGAGTTTGTATGCATGCGTGTCCCATCGTGTGGCTGAACGGTTTGTGCTTGTTAGTCATTGGTCCTTGTTGTTGCTTGTGACAACGCGCACCACTCCCCGCGTCGCCAGCTCCCCCCTCTTTTCCACTTTTCTCATGCTTGTTCTCCACCCTGCTGCTGCTGCTGTTCAGCCTGACCACGGCGTGCCGCGGACAGAGGACGGCAAACCCGATGCAACAAATCTCCTCTACCTCATTCGCGACGCACACAGGTGAACTATGCGTACATGCACGTGGATTGGGGTGCGTTCAGGCTCAAAGTGCCCGCGCGCATGATTGGCACCAGCACGACTGGACAAACTCACACACACACACACACATACACTCTGTCACATACAACTACACACACACACTCACACACACACATTCACGCACGTCTCCCCCTAACCCAACACATGCTCACGTTCATGTGCGCTAACAGGTCTGAGCAGCAGCTGTCTGTCGGGGGCCCGCTGTTGACGCACTGCAGCGCCGGTGTTGGACGGTCGGGGACGCTCATTGCGCTGGACATGGCGTGCCAGCTGCTGGAGGCAAACAAGGCGTGCGACCTCGTGGAGATTGTGCGGGCGATCCGCAAGGACCGCGTGGCGCTGGTGCAGCACCCGCAGCAGTTTGAGCTCGCCCACGCCGGCTGCAGCCTCTATGCCGAGTTTGTCGAGGCAACCATGGCGCTCTCAGACAAGGCAAAGAGCGCTGCCGTCATATTCGACAGAGAAGGTCTGTGTTTGCTGTTGTGTGTGTGTTTGCTGTTGTGTGTGTGTTTGCTTCTGTGTGCGTGTGTGTGTGTGTGTGTGTGTGTGTGTGTGTGTGTGCAGAGGAGTGTATTTGGGCCTTCTTAGTCGGCTGCTTGCACCCCACCTCATCCCCCCCCGCCCTCATCCCACCACCTTGCTCCAATCTATGACCACCATCCCACCCCCTTTCTCCTGCAGCGTTTGAGCGGGCGATCAAACAGCAGTCTGCAGCGACAGACGAGGACGGCATCACGGGCGATCTCTACGAAGAAGTCCCAGAGGTGCGCACATGTGCATTTGTGCATGTGTGTGTGCGTGTGTGTGTGTTTGCGTTGGCGACGCTGTCATGCCCCACTTCGAAGCAAAACTTGTTTTCCACCACCCATCTTGTCCTCCTCCCCATCCATGACCACGCCCTTATCATTCCCTCCACTCACCCCCCCCCCCTCTGCGGTTCTCCAGGCCAAGGAGGCACGTGCATACGGACAGCTGTCGGCGCCCATCACGCCAAAGAGTCAACCAACAGCCCAGCAGCAGCAGCAGCAACAGCAAGGGTCGGAGGACGTGTATGGACAGATGCTGCCTGCAAAGGGCGGTGCAGCGCAGGACAACAACCCGTACGGCAGCCCCGTGAACGGCGGGCCAATGAACCCGAACGACGTGTATGGGGCGCCTGTGCAGCCGACGGCAGCAGCGTCGTCGTCGCAGCCACCAGCCAACCCGTTTGGACACGTCAAGCTGAAGAAGGTGCAGCGCAAGGAGGAGGACGACGACGACGATGCAGGGGAGCAGCCCGCAAACGAGTACAGCGTGATGAAGCACGTGCCCATTGCACAACAGCAGCTGTTGTACGAGGATGCAGAGGAGGACAACACACCTGCGCCGGCAGATGCTGGCGACATGTACGGTGCGCCCGTGGCAACAACAGCGGGGACGGCCGGGCAGGGCATGTACGACAACGACGCGCTGCCGGGGCAGTCGACATACGGCAACCAGGCTGTGGTGGACGCGGAGGAGCAGAAGCGGCGGCAGCAGATGGCCGGGCAGCAGCAGTACTTCAACCAGGAGGTGCTGGGCAACGCAGCAGGCGTGACGGCCGACGCAAACGCAGGCCAGCTCTACGCAAACGACGAGGCAGCGGTATGCGCACAACCTCACCACAGTGGTGCCAGTGCTGGTGCTGGTGCTCGTGGTACTGCCATCACAGCAATTCATCGTCTTGCGCGTCCGTCTTCCTCCTACTCCTTTGTGTCGCACACTCACTGATCTGCGTGCTGTCATGCTGCTGCCCCTGCTATGGCTGCTCCTACTGTGTGCGTGTGTGTGTACAGGCTGAGGAGGAAAAGCGCCAGCGCGAGAAGCGGGAGAAGCGCGCGGCGGCGGAGCGCAAGATCGCTGAAATGCAGGCGCAGCTCGACAAGACCGTGTCCTCGCTGGAGACAGTCGTGCAGCAGCGCAAGGAGGCCGAGGCACAGCTGGACGGACACGCCGGCGAGGTGAAGAGGTGTGAGGCAAAACTCAAGAACGCGCGCGAGCTGGAGCGTGACGCAAGCCTCGCCCTTCAACAGGCTGAGACAGCCCTCGAATCACAACGTACGTCCCCCGCTGCGTGCGTGTGTGTGTATGTGTGTTTGTTTAGGTTTTGTGTGTGTGTGTGTGAATGTGTGTTTGTTTAGGTTTTGTGTGTGTGTGTGTGTTTGTTAAGTTTTCTGTGTCGAGTGACCCCCAAGACTGCCATGCCCTGCGCCGTCGCCACGTACACGCCGCTTTCTTGCTCACACGCCACCATCTCCGACTTGTCACCGTCATTACCACCACCAGGGGAACTGATGCAAGATCTTGCTGTGCGCATGAGTGAAGCGCAGCAGCGGGAGGTGGAGGAGAAGGAGCGATTAAAGAAGGAGGCCGAGGCGACACGCGCTTCCGGAATCCTCGCAGCAGTCGGCCTCTCCTCATCAACGTGCGTGTGCATGTGTGTGTGTGTGTGTCTGTCTGCCTGTCTGTCTGTGTGTGTGTTTGTACGCATGTGTGTGTATGTCTGTGTATGTCTGTGTGTGTCTTCGTTCCCCCTTGCCTTTCGTTTGATTTGTTGGTCGTTTGTGTTGCGCTTGTTTCATTTGTCTCGTTGGCCCTTGTCTTTCGTTTGCGCACGCGTGCGTGTGTCATGCTTGCATCGCGACACCAGCTGCACCCATTGCAACCACGCTCGTCCCTCACCACGCTCGTCCCTCACCACGCTCGTCCCTCACCACCAACCCCCCCCCCCCTTCTGCTCCCCTTGCGCCATTACAGGACGGGGATGAAGTTCCATGCTCGCAGCCTCGCCCTGGCGATGCAGCCGCTGCCAAAGGGGAAGGCCGTCCCGCCCGCACGCCGCAAGGTTGGCTCGGATGCCTTGCTTTCGGGTAGCTTGCCATGAGGCACTTTGATGAAGGAACTGCCGCATGTTGCTTTGTCATCTGCCACCTCACGGCTCACGCTGCCATTCGCATGACGCACCACTTTAGGTTGTCACGGATCGGGCTGCGGCAGAGGAGAGCAAACGCGAGGCTGTGGGCGACATCAAACTGCTAGCCATTGTTGGCTGTGTTTCCAGATATCGGTGATTGCAAGATGTAGCACACCTACCTCGCTCATCCACATTCCAGCCACCATGCGCCTATAACCTTCCTCCCTTCCTGCTGTTGCCTGTTGTCTTTATGTCTCGTCTTCGCTCCTTTCGCTTTGGTCGAATACATACTGGGCCCCTTGTGTTTCATTTCTTCGTGCTTCGCCCCTGCCTTGCTGATTGCTTGCATGACGTTTGCCACTCTTGCGTGCGTGTGCATGTGTGTGTGTGTGTTGTGATTGTGTTCTTATGCACGTGCGTGTTAATCGTCATCGCCCCTACCACACCGCTTTTGGCCCACACTTGCACCTTCGACTTTCCTGTTGCAACCACCACTGCTATGTTGCTTCAAAATGGTGTTGTGTCTCGCTGTTTGGTTCCGGTGTCTTCCTCTGCTCCTGTCTATTAAGCCCCTGTCGGTGGTGTTGGTGGTGCCTTGCGCTCTCATCATGCGTTCATCTGGTGCCCAACAGCAACGTTTGGTGGGTGCATTGCCCGGTGCATGGCTGGCTGTCGTGGGAGGTGTTGAGGCTATGGCGGTGTGTGCATGTCCGTTGCTTAGTTGGAACGATGAACAGTCACCACATGTGCCGTGCTGTGGGGTTGTTCCTTTCTCGTCTTATTCTGTGCGTGATGAGCACACACGTGTTGTTGCTGCTGTGCCAATTGACCCCCCTTGCCTCCTTTCATGTTGTCTTCCTTCTGTTTACTGCTGCAAGTAGCCAATACAACACACAAAACACGACACGCGGCAACACAGCAATGGTGCTGGTGGTGGTGGTGGTGGTGGTGGTGGTGGTGGTGTGTTCACATCAGTCACACACGCGCCGTGCCTTTGTACTGCAGCTCCAGAAACGACGTCTGTGTGTGTGTGTGTGTGTGTGTGTGTGTGTGTGTGTGTGTGTGTGTGTGTGTGTGTGTGTGTGTGTGTGTGTGTGTGTGTGTGTGTGTGGTGTCAGTGAGCGGTCTTGAAGGAACAACTGCACAACGCCTGCGCCAAATCTGTACACCCACCCGTCCAGCTCACACCTGTGCGCGGGCCTCGAGGTCGGAGAGCTCTGCGACGGACGGCGCCAACAGATCAGCGTGGCCTTTGAACGCGTATGCATTCGCGTTGCGCTTCTCACCATACACAACCTGATCATGAATACAACACACACGCACACGCACACGCACACGCACATGCACACGCACACGCACACGCACACGCACACATAGCAGTCAGTCAAGCGCAGCATTTTGAGCAGGCAGAGCTGTTGGCGCCGTGAGTGCACGTGCCCAGCCACCAAACACATGCAGCAACCAATTACCACCGATAACAACAGCAACTGACCTTCCCGTCAAACTCTGATCGCTCAATCTTGAAGGACGCATCAGATGTTGGGATGACAACACCAAGGTGCTCCTGAATGTCAGCCAGCAGCTGTTGACGCCAAGGCATTGGTGGTGGATGGTGACGATGATGATGATGATGATGATGATGATGATGATGAGGAGGAGGATGATGATGATGATGATGATGATGATGATGATGATGATGATGATGATGATGATGGTAGCATGACAGTGTTGAGATGAATGCGAGAGTTGAGTTGAATACATGTGCATGCATGACACATGCGCAATCCTTGACATACCTGCGGTTCGTCGTACCAGATGGTGCATCCACCCTGGGACTTGAGCCGCGTGTTGTGGCAGCCCTTGCCCTTCGATGGGCACGTATGATACCACACCTGATGCGTGTGTGCGTGTGTGTGCGTGTTAGTGTGTGTGTGTGTGTGTGTGTGAGTGAGTTCACGTGTGTGAGTTAATGTGTGTGACTTCAAGTGTGCGCGAGACAGACACACACACACGCGCGCGCGCACACACACACACACATGACAAGGCGAGGCATGTCTGATTTGGATCACCACCGTTTCCAATCCACAAGCAACACTCGACATCCCACTCCTCAGTGCACCTTCTCCTGTGTTGTTGCGACGAGGGAGATTGCGAGTCCCATGCGGTCTGCTCGCCCAACACGGCCAATGCGATGCACGTAGTTCTCCTTCTCGTCGGGGAGCGTGACGTTGATGACATACGGAATGCCCGTGATGTCAATCCCGCGCGCCGCCACGTCCGTGCAGATGAGGATGCGCGCCTCGCCATTCTGCAGCAATGACGACGATGAGGGTGGTGATGGCAGTTGAGGAAAGGGGGGGGTGGACTACGTGAGAGAAGAATCGGAGGACGAGGAGGACGAGGAGGAGGAGGAGGAGGAGGAGGAGGGCGAGGAGGAGGAGCAGCAACAGCGGCAGCAACAACAGCAGCAGCGGCAATCATGGCAGCAAGGAATGCCAACACAACGGACACGGAGGCACAATTTACAACCCAACTCACCAAACAAACAAACAAACAAACAAACAAACCAATACACTCACAAACCGACGACGCCACCAACACAGTCACTCACGAACAAGCGAACCAACCAGCCAACCAGCGCACCTTGAATGCCTCGAGGTTCTGCCGCCTCTCGGGACCGCGGCTGCCGTGCAAACAGCGCGTTGGGTACTTGTGGGCGGGGCCGGGGCTGTCCTGCGCTTGAAGATACTTCTCCAGGTTGTCGCAATCAAGACGCGTGCGGCAGAACACAATCACCTGGAACGGACACGGAGGAAGGGGGTGAGGCAGCAGCCATGTTGAATGCTGCAAACAGAACACGCCGAACAGCTCTCTTCCTCAACACACACACATGTGAACACACACATACACACGCACACGCATATGCACACACATACACAAGCACACCTGTTCCATGTTGTGTGCGTCGATCGCCTTGAGCGTGTACATGAACTTAAGGATCTTGATTGCCTCGCTCGTCGTCTCTGCTGTCATATTCGCTGGTCGCGTGTTGTCACCCGCATGCACGCCGTCCGTTCGCAGCGCAGCAGGCTTCTTCTGCCACGACCTGACAAAGCGCCACAGGTGAACGTGAGACTCTGCGCTGCAGATGTGCGTGTATCTGTGTGTGTGTCTGTCTGTCTGTCTGTCAAGCGAAGGACGCTGACTCACTTGTCTGCATTTGGGTCGACGCGCACGACGACGTGGTGGACGGTGTCCGGCACAGAGTCGAGACCCTTCACGCCGAGCACGTGCACACGGCAGCGACGATGGAGATGGGACAAAGGGTTCAAGTGAGGTTCAAGTTAGTCTACACATCCGCACACGCACACGAAAGGACATGCACACATGCATTCACTTCCGTGCACATCTCCACAAAGGTGCACACACACACACACACACACACACACACACACACACACACACACACACACACACACACACACACACACACACACACACACACACACACACACACACACACACACACACACACACACACGTGTGTGTCCAATTGCTGACCTTGAGATCAACCCAAACCGGGTGGTACATGAGCTTGTCTGCAAGCTTCTTCACGGCTGGCGAATGGAGCGTTGCAGAACACACAACCATCTGCACGATGGGCGTTGAGATTAGAAGACGGTGGTGGTGGTGGTTTGGGGGAGGGGAGGTTCAACTTACGTCGTGAAGGTTCACAATGCATGCAAACACATGCAAACACACGCAAACACACGCAAACACACGCAAACACACGCAAACACACGCAAACACACGCAAACACACGCAAACACATCAACACAAGTGGGGTACCTGGAGGCGGTTTCCTGCCGTTTGCTTCGGCATTCTGACAGTGCAAGCATGGGCAATGATGCTAAAAGTGAGCACACAAGCGCATACTATCACGCACGCACACCCACACACGCACGTACACACACGCATAACGCTGCATGGTGAGCAGTGCATGGAACGCACTTGTTGTAGAGTCGCTCGAGCAGCTGTTCGTGGCCCTGGGAGAGGAGGGCGTCAACCTCATCCACAATGAAGAAGCGAACCTGCCAACACACACACACACACACACACACACACACACACACACACACACACACACACACACACAGAGGGAGAGGGGCATGAGCATGTGGGTCACCACCACATGAGCACAACCCAGCCATGCAACACAAGCATGCACAGCAACTCCGCCTATTCAAGCAACACATCGCCGCCGCCACCACCACCACCATCATCACCACCGCCACCATCATCGTACGCGATTGAGGTCGAGTTTTCCTGTCTTGACAAAGTCCTCGATGCGGCCCGGTGTTCCAACAACGACGTCAACACCGCGCTCAAGGGCCTTGAGTTGGTCCCGGGCATTGGTGCCACCAATCATCAGGCAGTCCCGCACACGCACGTCTTTGATGAACGACGACAGCGCACGGATCTAAAGCGGTGTGGCGGTGGTGATGGTGATGGTGATGGTGATAGCAACGGGGTGAGTGGCAGGCCCAGAGAGGGAGATGCATTGCTGTGACATGACCAAGAAGTGCGACGTGGGTAGCTCAAGTCAACCTGATCATTACACACGACCACAACCACATCGCACCTGGTCGCGCGTTTGCTCCGCGAGTTCACGTGATGGCTCCAGGATGAGGGCCACAGGGCCCTTGGACTTCTTCCATGTGTCGCTCGCCCCACCTGCACCAGCGACACAGCCCACGGTGGTGTGTGTGTGTGTGTGTACGTGTGTGTGTGTGTGTGTGAGTGTGTGTGCGTGTGTGTGTGTGAGTGTGTGTGAGTGTGTGAGTGTGTGAGTGTGTGAGTGTGTGTGAGTGTGTGTGTGTACGTGTGCGTGTGGTGCAAATGGTTTACAGGAGTGCGAGCGCTTGTTCTTGAGCCCAAAATTTTACCTGCAGCGGTGGCGGTTGTGACGTTTGCGTCTGGCTGATTGTTCATCGCTTTGAAGCCACCCTGTACACGCACGCACGCACGCACGCACGTGGCATTGCTCAGTTGAGAAAACAGCGGCACAGCACACACATCAACACATACACACATGCACACACGCGCGCATATACACACATACACACACATGTACACAAGCGCGCACCTGTGGGCTGTGCTTGAAGGGCTGTGCGCCAAAGTTGAACTTGAGCTCTGCGTTCTTGACGGTGCACGCAGGAAAGAGCGGCTGTCCACGAAGAGACGATGGGATCTCGTACGCATCGCCAAGATACACCCCGTTCTTGCTGTCACGTGGTCGTGGTCGTGGTCGTGGTCGTGGTCATCATGGGCGGCGTGGAAATGGCTTTGTGTGAAAAGGGGAGGCCGTTGTTCGCAAGAAGCTACAGCGTGGGCGACACACACACACACACACACACACACACACACACACACACACACACAACACACACACACACACACACACACACACACACACACACACACACACACACACACACACACAACACACACACACACACACAAACAAACAACAAACAACAAACAACAAACAAACAACCAACAACAACC
>NW_004754917.1:1312701-1319848 GCF_000188695.1 Salpingoeca rosetta | reverse complement strand
CACACACACGACGCACACACGACGCACACACGACGCACACACACACACACGACGCACACACGCACACATACATACACATTACACACACACGTACACACCCACACGACGCACACACGCACACAACTGCACCTTTTGTGGCTGCGAGTTCGCCCCGGCCGCCCTGCCACTGGAACTCGGCGCGGCTCTGGCACAGCAGGCCGTCGGCGCTGACAGCGAAGTTCGCCTCGCGCGTGGCCACGCTCATGCGACCGGCACGACGCGGCGCAGCGGTGGCGGCGGCCGTGCTCGTGCGCGTGCCAGCCCTCAGTGTCTCCGCAACAATCTGAATCACAGGCATGCAGAAGGCCTACATGTTGGGGAGCCGGAACAACCCCATCAGTGTGAGTGTTTTTGTGAGTGTGTGTGTGTGTGTGTGTGTCTGTCTGTCTGTCTGGCTCCTCGGCTCACAAGTTCGCCTGTGTCAACGTTGGCGGCGAATGTAGTTCATCAGCAAGGAGAGTGAGGCAATGACGTGCGCAAGTGCATGCAGGACTGTCGCTAAGACAACATGGCCCTTAACACAGAACTAACGCCAGTCTTGCCGCTGCCTGTCTCGGCCGCCTGCGAGAAAAACAAGGCAATAAGCAAACGCCACAACACATACACAGTGAGCCAACACGCCACGAACGTCTGTTGTTCGTTTCCATTCACAAACACACACACACACGCACACGCACATACGCACACATACGCACACATACGCACACACACACACATACACACACACACACACACACACACATACACACACACACACACCCTCATGCGCACGCACACACACACAATGCGTACCATGAGCACGTCACCACCGCCCAAGATGAGAGGCACGGCCTCGGCTTGAATGTCTGTGGGAAGCCTGCGTGTGTATGCAGCAGCAAGCAACAGCTGTGGTGAGCGCGAGGGGCAACAATGCCGTATCATCACTGACACACATGCGAACGCTGCAAGCGCCCCCGAGCAGCGCCAGCCACATCTTACTCCCAGCCGAGGTGCTGCGTCGCCTCCATGATTTCCGGCATCATGCCAAACCCTGTTGCTCATTTGTTCGCATGTGCATGGGGTGCGGTCGGGGGAGGGAGTAAGTCAACCACGGAAAGAGAAGACAGCACGGCAGCAGCGCACCCAACGCGCGTTCAAGGGAAAAAAGGGAAGCAGAGGAGGGGGGTAAACTCACGGTCAAACGCCGCCATCCCTGCGCTTTGTGTGGGGGTGGGTGTCTGTGTGCTTGCTTTTGCTCGCTTGCTGGCTTGATGTGAATGCTCTTTGCTGCTGTAACAGACAAGAAGCAAAGCAAACGCAGCGGCGTGCACTGTGTGTGATGGACTAATGTAAAAAAAATGAAGGTGTGTTTCCGTCCGGGCTCGAACCGGAGACCTTCAGTGTGTTAGACTGATGTGATAGCCAACTACACCACGGAAACGCATTTTGCTGATTACGGCGGTTGGATTTTCCAGACTTCAAAACGACCCGAGAGACGCAAGCAGAAAAAAAAAAAAACAGTCCCCAACAAGGCGCACCGCAAAAAATGGATCGAGTGTGTTTCCGTCCGGGCTCGAACCGGAGACCTTCAGTGTGTTAGACTGATGTGATAGCCAACTACACCACGGAAACAACTCTTGATGTTTCATATGGCAGAAATTGCTTATATAAAAGTGATGGCGGCCCAGCGGCATAGCAAAATTTCTTTCGCAGGCGAGAAGAAGGCAGAAGCGACAAGCGACACAAATCACGTGGATATCAGCACAAGCGCAGACACCCGAAGCAAACGAAGCAGCAGGCGCAGGCACGACAATGTCTGTACCCAAGAGCAAGGCGAAGAAGCAAGGGTTTGACGTGACCCCGTTCAAGGATCATGTCAGATATGCGGCCCTCAAACATGACGACATTGGCACAGGCGACCAGCTCTGGCTCGTTCGGCTCCCAAAGACGGTGTGTGCCATTGCGTGTGTGTGTGTGTGTGTGTGAATGTGTGTGTGCGTGAGTGTGCGTGAGTGTGTGTGCATGATGTTGTTTGTTTACGTGTGTGGATGTTCGCATCATGTTGTTCGGGTGTGTGGGGGGGATTGTGCATGATACTATCCCTGTGTGTGGTCCCGTGGGTACCTTGCTTCGTTGAGTATACATGCAGTGTGATTGGCCGTCTTCACCACATTGCGTGCATGTCGGGTGTGGTTTGTTCCCCAACAACACAATGTCCCTCACGCTGGTATCTCGTGTCTTCCTCGCCCTGTGATGCTTCTGTCGTTCGTGCCTGCTTCACTGCAGCTGAAGGCATCCGATTTGAATGGCGTCAGCATCAACCTCAACCCTGGAAACTCCAATGTCATGGTGAGTGAGCTGGGTCTCCGGCTTCTGCGTTCGTGCTGTGTTTCGCGTGATTGCATGTGGCAGTTTGACTGACATGTATGTGGGGCTTGATACACTATCATTCTTGACTGGTCCTCCTCCCCCAACGCACACACACACACATGTGATAGATTCGCAAGCAAAAGTACGCCGTCTCCGTCACGCCGGCTGTGAGTGCACAAGCTTGCCGGTTGCGTGGATTATGGGAGGGACTTTGATGCGTGGGCTTGTGTGCTTGCTCGGGTCTTTGCACATCTTCTTGCCATGGCAACGCACACTGACACGCTTGCACACTTGCACATACACACACACACTCATCACACACTCATCACACACGCACACACTCATCACAACACACACGCATCACAACACGCCCACGCATACTGACACGCTGACACGAACACAAACGCCCACACACCACACATCACAACACGCACACCTGACAACACGCAGGGCGAGACAGGCGACAGCTCGAGCCAGTTCCACCCGCTGCTGCCGAGTGTGAAGCGCAACAAGCTGAAGCTGAGCCACGACTTCAGCGGGCAGGTGTCGCTGTCGGCGCCGCTGGACGTGCTCACACCGGTGCTGCCGCCCATCCCAGAGCGCCCCAAGTTTGAGCACTCGGCCACCATCCACGCAACAGCGTCCCTCTCCACCAAGCCGGCAGCCGTATCGGCACAGAGCAAAGGCAAGCCAGCAAAGAAGGTGAAGAAGGAGGCAGACACACCAGCAAAGCAGGGGAAGACGAAGAAGACACAGAGCAAATCAGCAGCAGCCACGCCGGCAGGGAAGAAGACAAAGACGCCGAAGAAAAAGGCAGCAGCAGCAGAGAAGAGGCAACACACCGATAGCGATGGGGATGGTGGTGATGATAACGCGGCGAAGAGGAGCAAGACAGCACAGGACACGCCAAAGAAGAAGAAGAAGAAGACAAAGAAGAAATTGGGCCCAAAGTAATCAACACCAGGAAAAGGATTGTGCTTTTTGTCGTGTATGAGTGTGTTTGTGTCTGTGTCTGTGTGTGTTGTTGTGTTTCTGCCTGTATGTGTGTCTGTGTTTGATTGACGCTTCGTTGTGAGTAAACCCATTTATCTGCGTTGCGAAGCAAAACAGCACGCAAGTTGAAATCAACATCAACCGCACTCGGACAGTGCAGACGAACAGACGAACACACGCCCGCGAGCGGCAGGCGCATCCCCATCAGAACGGGCCCGGCTTCGGCTTCGGGGAAAGGAGGGAGGTTGACACACGTCAGAATCAGGGTATGTGCATGCCCGTGTGTGTGTGTGTGTGTGTGTGTGTGTGTGTGTGTGTGTGTGTGTGTGTGTGTGTGTGTGTGTGTGTGCGTGTGTGTGTGTGTGTGCGTGTGTGTGTGTGTGTTGGATTGTTGTAAGGTTGTGTTATTGCGTGCACATGCTTCTGCTTGTGTGTGTGAAGGTGCAAGGCACGACACGCTTGTATGCGGTGGTGGTGTTGGTGGTGATGGTGGGGTTGCTTCCCTTCAACAACACTCACTGCCCCGCAAGTCTTCGGTGCCATGTTCACGCATGGCTGACAACAAAGGTGGTGGTGGCGGTCACGGACCTCATCGTAGGTTGAGTCGAAGGACAGCAGGAACGTGTCCATCTCCTGCTCGTGTTTGACGAGCTGCAGATACTTCTGCCGCTTCTCATCTGCACACGCACGCATACATACGCGCACATATGCACACCAGCAGGAGGTGTGCATCGTGGACCTCAGAATGAGCACCGTTGTTGCATGCGTCACGTGGACGGTGGTGCATCTGTAACAGGTCGACGTGCAACAACGATGACAACATACACCACACCACACACTACACCACACACCACACCACTCACTACACCACACTGCACCACACCACACCACACACCACACCACACACTACACCACGCTGCACCACGCTGCACCACACCACACCACACACTGCACCACATGCCCCCCACCCCTAACGAACCGTCCTCCTCGTCCTCGGCGGCGTCGAGATCGGCCACGTCCGAGCTGATCTCGTTGATCCGCTGCTGCACATTCGCAATCCTGGCGTACAGATGCACGCGCGCACACGCACGAAAAAGGTGTTGTCACTGGCATGCGGCAAACAGCAAATCCACCACCACCACCTTTCATCCCTCACCACAATCACCACCACCACGATGATCGCAAGAGGGCAACGGACTTGCGCTCCATGCCGCTGATCTCCTGGTTGTCGGCCTTGACCTGCGCCAGCAGCTGCTCCTTCAGCTTCTCTGGCGACAGGAGCGCCTCCTTCTCCGTTTGCTCCTTCACCTTGGCGTGCTTGCTCCGAAGCGCCGCAATCTGGTCAAGCAACGCGGCTGGTGGCAAGGCATTGGCGGTGGTGGTGGTGGTGGTGAAGGTGGTGAAGGGTGGTGGTGGTCAAAAGGGGAGGGGGAGTTAGTGGTGGTGATAATGGTGATGGTTGTAATAAGGTGTACTACAAGTGCTTCTTCGCCTGCAACACAACGCACGCCCCACCACCAACCAACAAGACCGCCACGATGACGACGACTGCACCTGCTTCGCGCTTGACCGGGTTTGCCTCGAGTTCGCGCTGCAGTGCATCCGCCGCTGCCGTCAACTCGTCCAGCGACGACTGCTGCGTCTCAATCGTCTGCAGCCGTGGTGGACGGTGTGTGCGTGTGTGTGCGTTGTGTTGTGTTGTGTTGTGTTGTGTGTTGTGTGTGTGTGTGTGTGCGTTGTGTTGTGTGTGTGTGTGTGCGTGTGTGTGCGCGTGTGTGTGTATGCGTGTGTGTGTGTGTGTTGTTGTTGTGTGTGTGTGTGTGTGTGTGTGTGTCGCATGAGCTGGAGTTGTGCTGTTTGAGCTCAGTGCCACGATACGCAACTTGATAGTGTGCGTGTGTGACCGTACAAATCACCACTGCTACTGCGCACCTTTTGTAGCGTTTCCGCTTCCTCGTGCAATGCATCGTACTCGCGTCGCTGGTCCGGCTCCATCTGCACACATACACACACACACACACCAGCACACACACACACACACACACCAGCACACACACACATGCACATGCACACACATGCACACACACCACACACACCACATGCACACAGGCGTGGATGAGATGACATGAACAGCATTTGGAACGCGTGCGCGTGCAAGTTGACACCATGTGTGTCGGGGCAACGGCATCCATCATGGCACATCTGTGGACCTCTGTGACGATGTTTTCGGTGCGGCGCTTTTCAGACTCAATCTCCGCCTCAATCTCCTTGATGCGGGATTCAACTCTGGTGGATGGATGCACATGCGAGGTCGATGGAACGCGTGAGAGACGGAGAGAGGGATCCTCAACACAGGATAGAGGGGCACACACATGTACGCACATGCATGCACGTACATATGTGCACGTGTGTGTGTGTATTGTGTTGTGCACAACACAACACACATGCACGACACATGCCTCAACACGCACGCGCGCGCACACAGCACAAGGGCACAACACAGCCCACATACACACGTGCACAACTCATGTGCACACCACCATCACCATCACCGCCACCGCACCTGTTTCTGTCTGAGAAGATGTTGTCGACCTCCGCTGCATCGCGGTCGTTTCGCGCACGGATCTCATCCACATCAGCACGAACCTGCAGCAGCAGCAGTGGTGGTGGTGGTGGTCATAGGTTTGGTTGATGCAATTAAGGAAGCAAGAAAGCAGGTCCATGTAGTGCGACACAGTTAAGAGAGATCGAGTGACTACACCACACTGACACAACGCCGCAATGACACCTATTGCTGCTCGTACATGCGTCAAAGACCACGCGCCAATAGCACAGCGCCATTTCAACAACAGCACAGCAGGTGCCTCCCGCTCACGTCGTCAATATCGACGTTGTCGTTGAGGTTGTTGGCGAGGGCGTTGAGGTCTGCGAGCTGGCCGGAGAGCGCCTGTATCTCCTTGGCGAGCGCCTCGGCCTTCTTCTCGTATGTGGTATAACTCGTGTGGTCCCGCTGCAGCTGCTCAAGCTCCTTCTGCAGCTTGTTGATCTCCTCCGTCAACTCCGTCGATTTGGCCCTGGACACGTCGTGTGTGTGTGTGTGTGCGCGCGCGTGTGTGTGTGTGTTGTGGTTGATATGCGCCACGTTTGACCGAGCATTTGAAGAGGACATGTCATAAAAACACACATCCATCACACACACACATCCATCACACACACACACACACACAAACAAACACACAAACACACAAACACAATCACAATCACAATACACACAATCACAACATACACACACCACTCCCTCACCTGAGAGCGCCAAGGAAGTAAGACTCGTCCATCACCATGCGGCCAGGGCCTTTGAGTTGATGAAAACGCACCACAAACGCATGAGACCCAAGTGCAGGTGTACAAACACCGACATGCACAACCACATCCCTCACCAACGTTCTTCCTTCCCTCCACCCTTCCCTTCCATCCATTTACCTTGTGTCTTTGGCCGAGTCCCGCCGAGGCCATGCTGGGTCATGGGCCGCTCGCCGACAGTGACTTGCGTGTTGAGCGCGCCGCCGATGCCCCCACCCATCGCCGCCGTGCCGAGGCGGCCTGTGCCCATGCGTGCCGTTCCCATGCGCCCGGTGCCGAGGCGTGCTGTCCCTGTGCGCATCCCAGTCTTCAGGCGCGCCGTGCCCGCTCGCCCATACGACGTGCCCACGCGCATCCCCGTTGTTGGTCGTTTCGACCTTTCGATACAGTGATGGCGAGTGTGCGT
>NW_004754917.1:1306806-1312601 GCF_000188695.1 Salpingoeca rosetta | reverse complement strand
TATGCGTGGTACATCAGATTTCGGAACACATCCTCAAGAAGCACCACACACGAACACACACACACGCACACACACACATTCATCCGCACTCACACACGCACACACAGCCACACGCACGCATACGCACAGCCACACGCACCCACACACACACACACACACACGCACACATACAGCCACACGCACACGCACGCATACGCACGCACACGCACACGCACACATCTGTACCCACATGGTTGGTGTGCCAGTCTCTGCTCAGCTCAGTCAGCCTGCGTTCTTCCAACACGCCGTTGTTTGTGTTGTGCTCTTGTGTCCGTTGACGACAAACCAAAACTGCGGTTACCGAAAATTATCGAATATTTTCATCTACATTTCGTCACGGCCAGCACCCAAGATGACGCTGGCTGCGCCTGTGGTTGTGGCGGTGTGCATGACTAGTGCCTTGCTCTTGCTGTTGGCGTGCACGGCTGGCGCTGCGGCTGCGGCTGGCACGGCAAGCAGCCGTGCTGGTCGGTCGTTTACGGTGGTTGAAGGATTCAATGCCGTGCCGCGAGGGTGGAAGGTGTCCGCCAGCTCCTTGCAGGAGTGCATGGACGTGTGCGACCAACAGGCATGCTTGCAGTTCAGCTTCAACGAGCTGTTCCACGTCTGCTACCACAGCAACCTCACCTCGTGGGCGGGCCTCGTGAACGACCACATCATCAGCGGCTGCATCGATTCGGCCGTTGCCAGGTGTGGCGACGTGCCCTCTCCGCCGGAACCGAGCCCGAAGCAGCTTAAATGGGCAGTCTCTGGAGCACCAAACACGAGCGACCCGGCCTGCGGCTTCCCCACCTTGAGCCCCGCCCTGGCGCCCGTCGGCCGCATCTACCACGCCACGCCCGAGATTGGCATGTACAACCACGCAGCCATGATCGACTTCTTCGACAGCAACTTCTTTGTCTCGTGGAAGAACTCCCCCTTGCATGAGGACACGCCTGGCCAGCGCATCCTCTACTCGCAGTCGACCGATGGGCTCTCCTGGACCCCGACCGACGGCAGGAACGTGCTCTTCCCAAACATGTCCAGCAACAGCAACCCGGCCGCCCTCTTTGCAGGCCCGACCGTCATCCTCAACGGCAGGCGCTACGCCACCGCCAGCCCGCACCAGTTCTGCCTCTTCCCATACCCGTACGTGGGCGAAGGATACGTGCTGCTGCTGCGGCGCGTGGGCAACACGATTCCGGCCAAGCTGGGGCCCATCTTCTGGGCAAACCCGACTGTCCCTTTCGGATTTGAGGAGGCAACGAAGCGCAACGGCGTGCTCACCTCTGCGCAGATGGATGCAGAGACGCAGGCCGACCTTGCACTCCTGGACAACTGGAACCACCTGCCCTGCGGCAACACCAACGGAAGCGCATCGCTCAAGTGCGAGATGTGCCTCAACGGCTGTGACGACTTTCTTCGCCGCGACAACGTCGATGATGGTCGTGCTGATGGTAGTGCTGCTACTTCTGCTGCTGCGTCTGCTGCTGCTTCTGCTGCTGGTGGTGGTGGTCGTGGTGGTGGCCACAGGCATGATGGTGGTCGTCGTGGTGGTGGTGGTGGTGGTGGTGGTGGTGGATTTGCAGGCAGCAGGGGACGGCTTGGTTCCCTCGGCGGATCGAGCGAGGAAACGCATTACACCGTGCCGCACTCGAGCGCTGGCGTTATCCTGCACCGCACGGGCAACAACCTGGCGTTCACGTACCGTCCAAACACAACTGTGCAGTGGAGCATCCCCTGGATATCTGAGCTGCCGGACGCAGGCTCCAACCTCAACGCGGGCACCCTTCCTGATGGCCGCGTCTTCCTCGCCTCAAACCCGTGCCCGCACCGCCGCTACCCGCTCGTCATCTCCACCACCCGGGATGGCTTCACGTGGGACAAGGCCGTGGGCGTGCTCAGCTGCGAGCAGCTTCGAAACACGTCGTTTTGCGCGCAGGGCGCAACCCCGTCGCTCGCCTACCCGCAGGCCGTCGCTGTCACAGCGCCAGCGGATGTGGCCGGCCTATACGTTGTCGTCTCCGTGAACAACTCTGTCCGGGTCCCGTACACCGCCCTTTGAGTCGCTTGTGCTCGATGTGTGTGTGTGTGTGTGTGTGGGGGGGGGGGTTTGTGTGGCGATAGGTGTTTTGCCTGTACGTGTGTCTGGACGTGTGCGTCTGTATGTGTGCCGTCGTCGTTGCTGTTGCTGCTGTTGCTATTGCTGCGGCATTGACACTGTCGTGACTTCGGCTCGTTTCTACAAATGGCCTGTTTTGTTGCATCTGCATGGCAGCTGCCACTGCTTCGTTTTTGCCCTTTGCCATGTTTCTGAGCGTTCTGTTACTGCCTTGCTTGTTCAGGGTGCCCATCTCTTTCCTTTGTTATTCTGCTTTGAGTCGCTTCACGATCGCTGCATGGAGCAATTGCAACTTGGAACAATGTCAGACACGAACACATGTCCCAGCAGCAGTCGATCAACACACACGCACACACACACACACACACACACACACACACACACACACACACACACACACACACACACACACAAACAAAAAGGAACAAACAAACAACCCAGCAGACACTGGAATGGCCTTCGCGTACAACGAAAGAAATTTACGTATTTTCATTCGTGAATTCTCGTCTTTACAGCGGCTTTGTTCCAAGCGGCCAAGATGAAGCGAGGAACAAGCGGCTGTGTGCTCGCGCTGGCGGTGGTTGCACTGCTGCTCGGTGGCGGTTACGCCCAGAGTACCTCCTCTGCGGCAGCAACCAGCACCACGACAACACGCGCTCCCTCAGAGGTGGCTGTCGGTGCGTTCCACATCTTGTGTTCGGTGCCATTGTGTACATATGTGTGTGTGTGTGTGTGTGTGTCTGTGTGTGTCTGTGTCTATCTGTGCGTCTGTGTGTCTGTGTGCCTGTGTACTTCTTTGTATGTACGTGCGTGGTGCACGCAGTCAATGTACTCTCTGATTGCGTGTGGCTTGTGTCTCCGTCGGTTAACTTTACGACGCGCAAGACACCACACTTCCTTTACTTATCACACCTCTTCTCTCTAACCCACACTTGCACAACCATACACACACACACACACACACACACACACACACACACACCTTTTTATCTGTAGACTTCCGTCGCCCGTCTGCAACGTCCGTGTACGAGTATGGCTACGTGCGCAAGAAGGAGTCGTTCCGCATTGCCGAGGAACGGTGCCAGCTCTACTATGGAGGGCAGCTCGCCTCGATCCATTCGCTGGCGGAGCACGACTTCATCTTCTCGCTGTGGAACGACCGCAGGGTGGAGGTGTGGATCGGGGGCCAGCGCGATACAGCCGCGCCATCGGGGTGGTCGTGGGTCGACGGAACCCCGTTCGACTTTGAGCTGTGGATGGTTGGCGAGCCCAACAACTACCGCGCCAACGAAGACTGCATCCGCATGGGGCACACGACCCAGGGCTTCTTTGGTCTGTGGAACGATGCGCGCTGCAACCAGCGCCGCAACTACGTGTGCAAGCGCCTTGCCCCGCAGCCCACGATCCAGCCCCCGTTCCCCACAAGCACCACAACCACAACGAGCTCGGTCAACCTCGTTCCGCCCGGCTTCATCCTGGACAACGGCTTCGTGCAGAACCCGGCCACGGGCTGCTACTACCTCGTGTACACGCGGCCGCGCTTGTCCTGGTTTGATGCGCGGCAGGAGTGCAAGCGCCTTGGCGGCCCCAGCGCCGACCTCGCCTCAGTGGAGAGCATCGAGGAGAACGCGTACATCGACAGCCTGTTCGATGCCATCGGCGCCACGGACCGCCCGCGGTGGATTGGCGGGTACCGCGACCTGGCCACGGGCAACTTCCTGTGGGCAGACGGCACGCCGTGGGCGTTTACCAACTGGGCTAACGGGGAGCCCAACAACCTGAACAACGGCGAGGACTGCGTGTCAATGGGCTTCCGTCGGTTCGGCGGCGAGGAGTGGAACGACGCCGACTGCTTGACGCGCCGCCGCTTTGCGTGCAAGGTGTGCCCGCCGTTCCCGGGCGCCACCACCACCGTCGCCGCAACAGCCAGCTCCCAGGCAACCACCACCACAACCACCGCCACAAGCACGGATTCACAGACCAGCACCACGTTTGAGTCTACATCCACCTCCGCCGTGGTCAGCACTCCTTGAGAGAGTGCTGATGTTGCCTCTAGCAGGGGTTGACAGTCCCGTTGTCCTGTTGCTGCCTGGCGGCCATGGCGTTGTTGTTGTTGTTGTTGTTGTTGTTGTTGTTGTTGTTGTTGTTGTTGTTGTTGTTGTTGTCGGCTCTTCTTTCTCTTTCATGTATGCATGTGTGTGTGTGTGTGTGGCCTGTGGTTTGGCCGCGATCTGTTCAACGAGGCCCAAGATGGTGCTCTGTTCCCTCCCAACCAGCTTTTCCGTTCCTTAAACTAACACTGTCCGGACATGCGATGAGAAGAGCAACGTGCTTCTGTGTGGAAGATAGTGTTCAATAATGCGAATGCACTCCGCACATAGACACGTGATTGACGCAATGACACGCACACACGCACACTCACACATACACACAACAAAAGTCGACAAGACGAACAGCGAGGCAGACAAGCACAACGAAGAGTACGTACGCATGTGCAGGTGGGTGCGTGAAGGTGGAAACGTGGAACGGGTTGGGGTGTGGGGTCAGGCCATGAGCGCGGTACAGCCGCAAACATACAACATGGCATGAAGGCAGATGAGCGTGATGCTCAACACGAAGAAACACAAAGGGCAATGCTTGAACGGGGTGCAGTTTAGCTGTCCCGGTTCGTGGCCTTGTCAATCTGGGTTGTGTGGTGTGTCCACACGTGTGATGGAAACAAAACAGCGCATGGCAAGACAAGGAGTGGGGTGAGGCTGAGCATTGGGCGGCAAACAAGCGGTCAAGCACGCAAACGCAAAGGTCAAAAAGGAACCGCGGAAGCATACACACTACGACGCTTGTGCAAATGAACACACCTGACACACACGCGCACAACCAACAGAATGTAAAACAGTGCACACACACAAACAGCGCACACACACACACACACACACACACACGCACACACACACACACACACACACACACACACACACACACACACACTCACACACACACACAGTCGCACCTTTGCTTCCACAAACTCCAGTGACCGTTCCAGCGAACCAAGCTTCTCGTTCAGCACTGCAAGGCGGTACCGCGTCGAGTTGTCTGCAACGGCACATGCACCCACCCATCCAACAGCCAAGCCATTGCAAACGACACCAATTGTAAAGTAAGCAAACAAGCAAAGGCATCAAGCAAGCAAGCAAGCAAGTAAGTAAGCATCACATGTCCACAACACCAAACATACATGATCACACCCAGCACCACACACACCACCACGCACTCTGCATCTGCACGCAACATACCAAAGTCGTTCAGGAACTCTGTGATGCGGCGAATCCCCGAGGAGATGGTCTCCACAAACTCGCGCGTCTGCCAGTCTGCCTGGATCGCGCTCTGCGGCGTGGGGGGCATGTCAGCCATGGTCGCTGCTGGTGGTGTGCGGTGGTGTGGTGGTGGTGGTGTGTGTGTGTGCGCTTGTGCTGTTTGTATCTGTGGTGGTGAATTGGATTGGCGACGACAGCGACATTCAAAAAGATAGTGGATACAGCCACAAAGCAAACACAAGCAAACAACAACAAGCAAAGCCATCATGTTTCGGCGACGGAAGGTGTGTGTGTGTGTGTGTGTGTGTGTGTGCGCGACCGCCCTCATCGGCGTTGTCGTT
>NW_004754917.1:1303079-1306706 GCF_000188695.1 Salpingoeca rosetta | reverse complement strand
TGTGTGTGTGTGTGTGTGTGAGTGTGTCTGTGTGTGTGGTGTCTCTGTGTGTGTGTGTGTGTGTGTGTGTGTGTGTGTGTGTCATGCACGTAGTTGCAGACGTGTGTGTGTTGCTGGCCGACCCATTTCCACTGACATTCCGTGCTGCTTTGGTATGTGAGCAGAAGACAGACGCGGCTGCGCACCCTGGCACGAGCTCAGACCACAAAGAGGACGATGAAAAGCCTTCTGTCGCCCCGACTGTGAACCGCCCCACACGCCGAGTCATCCGCGACGTTGCTCCTCCAGACGACGTGGTGTGTGTGTGTGTGTGTGTGTGTGTGTGTGTGTGTGTGTGTGTGTGTGTGTGTGTGTGAGTAAGTGAAAAGGAAAGTCGACAGGTGTACGCGTTCAGAAGAAAAACGTTGTTGATGCACTCGATACCTCACTCTCCCCTGGGCATCCTGTATGTGCTGTCGGCATGATAGCTCTTGAAGGAACTGGATCCCAACTACAATCACGACTCCTTTGATGCAACGCTGGCCACACTCAACGACTTTCCAGAAGATCTCACAAGCGGTGTGTGTGTGTGCACATATGTGTGCACATGTGTGTACATGTGTGTACATGTGTGTACATGTGTGGCGTTGCAAACACATGTTGG
This sequence comes from Salpingoeca rosetta, assembly GCF_000188695.1. Classification (NCBI taxonomy): domain Eukaryota; class Choanoflagellata; order Craspedida; family Salpingoecidae; genus Salpingoeca; species Salpingoeca rosetta. Next base: position 1,306,063 of record NW_004754917.1, on the reverse strand, counting down.
TGCGAATCAAACCTAACGCCCGAACGCCACTGCATACTCACTCCTCTTTTTAATGGCTGCTCGATCGAACCGCGATCACAATGTCGTCAGGGCTTGAAGCATTGGATGCCATCCGAACACGAAAGTACCAGGAGCTGCAAGCCGTAAGCCCCTCCTGCATGAGATGGTACTCATTTTTGTTTCCACGCACACACACACACACACGCACGCATGACTTGCTGTTGACCCACGCATGAATGCGTGACGATCGTTTGACCCCAACAGGTGTCGAAGCAGCTGTCGACCGTTGTCTTGCAGCACCACAAAGAGTTCATGTTGGAGTTGACGGTGCGTATTCTGCTTGCCCTGCACTGCGGCGCTGTATTGAGGGCGTGCAATGACAGGGGTTTGATCCCATGTGATGGTACTTGCTGGTTTCCCATGCAACATAACATGCACACATACCCACTCACACTCACATTCACACTCACATTCACATTCACATTCACATTCACATTCACACTCACTCATGCATGCATGTTTCCACTCCACCACACTCACACACATGCAAACACACACGCACACACACACATGCAAACACACATGCACACACACACACATGCAAACACACACACGCACACACACACACACATGCACACACATGCACACACACACACACATGCAAACACACACACACACACATTCATCCACATGCGCACAGCGGGTGACGGAGCTTGAGCAAGAGCTAGCAATGACGCTGGTGGTGTGCAAGAACGGGCGGCGTCAGCTGCAGCGCGCCCACAATGATGTGCGGTGCGGGCTGCATATCCTGCATAAGCACCGCAAGAAGAAGCGCATGCTGCACCTCCTCAAGCTGTTGCAGGGCATCAGTGAGTCGCACTGCATAGTTGTGTGTGTGTGTGTATGCGTGATGTGTGTGTGTGTGTGTATGCGTGATGTGTGTGCGTGTGTGTGTGCATATGTGTGTATGCGTAATGTGTGTGTGCATATGTGTGTGTATGCGTGATGTGTGTGCATGTGTGTGTGCATATGTGTGTGTATGCGTGATGTGTGTGTGTGTATGCGTGATGTGTGTGCGTGTGTGTGTGTGTGCACATGTTCGCCAATTGGATTGCACAAGTAAGTGACTTGAATAGTTTCTTCTGTGCGTCCTTCCCTTGGATCGTGGCTATATTCCATTCATAGTCACTGCTGTGTTGTCGTGATGATCTGTGTTGCCTGCAGGCATCATGCGAACGGCGAGCACGAAGCTCTCAGAACTGTTGGAGAACCAAGAATACATCTCTGCCATCGAGGTGCGCGTGTGTGTGCATGTGTGCTTGTTCGTTTGTGTCACTAGGGTGTTGTTTGTTCATGTTACACTCGTCTGTGTGTCCCCCACACACACACACATACCACCTCCGCCGTCTCACAACAACCTCCCCCACGCGCATCCTCAGCTGTGGCAGCAGTGCAATTCGCTGGTGCAGCTTGGCCACGGGTTCGCGTGCGTGACGGATTTGGCGGCGAACTTGGGCGACGGCAAGACGCTCATATGCACCACACTCGAGGAACGCATTAACGCCATTGTCAAGGAGGGCTTCAGCCACGACCAGTACAAGAAGGTGCGGAGGCGCGATTGGGAGAGGGTCGTGTTGGCATGTACTGGTGGCATGCAATGGTGGTGATGGTGGGGTCGATGATGTAATGCTTGCTGGTCGGCTCAGGCCGATCTGTCATTGATGCCATAGAACACCCCCCCCCAGCCCACGTGTGCTCGCATACACACACACACACACACACACACACACACACACACACACACACACACACACACACACACACACACACACACACACACACACACACACACAGGTGACCGATGCGTTTATGGCGCTCGGGCAGCCAAAGTCCGCAGTTGAACACATGTGCGCGCTGTTCCCGAGATTTGCGAGCACGCGCATGCGTGATGCCGTCATTCGATTTGCATCAGGTACTATTGAATGCCCGCAGGCAACACATTCGTGGTCTTCCCCTCACCTCCTGTTCACAATGTGCTTGTAGTTCACACATGCCGTCACACACTTGCACACACACACACACACACTCACACGCACGCACATGCACACGCACACATGCACACACCAACGCCTCGTGTTCTCACGTGCTGTGATATTTGCGGTGCGTGGTGGTGTGTTGCCTGCAGGCTTTGGGTCATCCGGACAAACGTTCCGCTCGTTCTGCGTGCAGATTCCAAAGTCCAAATCCCAGCGGTGTCTGCTGCGCTTATGCAAAACAGCATGCCAGCTCATGGCTGAATTTGACGAATTCCACACCTTCCACGCCAAGCTTGTTGACCAAGACGCGAGCCGTGGTGGTGGTGGTGGCGATGATGATGGTAGCGATGGTGGCCACAACACCACCAATGATGACGATAATGGTGCTGATGATGGTGGTGACAGTGGTGATGATGGTACGCAGACCCTCCGCCGAACAACGGCCAGCGCCGTGCCAACAGGCGCAGACGAGTGAGTGGTCGCGCTCGTGCTAGTGTTGGTGATAGTGCTTGTGGTGATGATGGTTTGCCAAACGCACGGCGTGTCTACTGCTGGTTTGTTTGTGTCTCCATGTACGTTGTGCTGACCCCCTCCCAACAGTCATCATTACCCCCACCCTCATTTCCTGTGGTCCTGTCTGGCGTGCTTGTATCAGGTATTCCGTGCAGGGGTACACGCACATCAAGCTTGCGCACACAAGGAAGAAGCTGTGGCGGGTGAGTGTTGTCATCAGACTTGTCGATAATGGATGTGGTGGCGGTGGTAGCGTTCGTGGCGTTTCGAAATGTGTAAAGCTGCGTGAAATGGCTGCATTTGGTTCTCATCCACTTTTGTGTATGGGAATGTGTGTGTCTGTGTGTGTGTGTGCGCATATGTGTGTATGTGTTTGCATATGTGTGTGTCTGTGTGTACGCCTATGACCCCCCCCCCTCTCACTCACTCACTCAC
>NW_004754917.1:1285579-1300579 GCF_000188695.1 Salpingoeca rosetta | reverse complement strand
TGGCGATGGTGGTGGTGGCGGCGAGGAGCTGGACCCGCAGGACGGCCGCGCAACAACTGATGGTGGTGGTGGTGGTGGTGGTGGTGATGATGAGGAGGAGGGGGAGGAGGATGGGCAGGATGGTGATGGTGATGGTGGTGATGAAGCTAATAAGCCTGAGGCAGACAGCAACAGCAGCAACACCGCCACCAGCGCAACGACAGCACCGCCATCACCATCGACCTCTGTTGCGTCGCTCGTGGCCAAGATGCGTCGGAAATCCGGGCCACCAATTACACATCCGCAGCTCCTTGATTCCGTGCCGCTCAACCTCTCCCAAAACGTCTTTGCCCTCGACGCCCGCGTCACCGCAGCGGAAGGGCTGTACGTACACGCGCTTCGCGTTTGTTTGTTTGTTTGTTTGTTTGTTTGTTTGTTTGTATTTGTGTGTTTGTGTTTGCTTGTTTGTTTGTTTGTTTGTTTGGTTGGTTGCTTGTTTGGTTGGTTGCTTGTTTGTGTGCTTGTGTGCTTGTTTGTGTGCATGATCATCATGTTTAGCGCGTGTGCATGGGCGCATGCGAGTGAGCGAGATGAGTCAATACTGTATGCACCTCTGTCTCGATACGTCTCTGTCTCGCCCTGCCTCTCATCGCCACCATCTGACGTCTGCCCCCACACAACACCATCAGCATGTTCCTGGGGACGGTCTTCCGCTCGCTGCGTCGCACGCTGCTCCGCCGCCTCCCCGACACTGCACACCCGCACCTCGCCGCCTTTTACGCGAACGTACGCGCACGAGCGCCTTTTTTTTTTTTTTTTTTTTTGCGCGCGCGCGTGTGTGTGTGTGTGTGTGTGTGTGTGTGTGTGTGTGTGTGTGTGTGTGTGTGTGTGTGTGTGTGTGTGTGTGCGTGTGTGTGTGTGTGTGTGTGCGTGTGTGTGTGTGTGTGCGTGTGTGTGTGCACCCTTGTCACCTCGCTGTGCATGCTGTTTTCAGCGACATGAGCCGCACCACCACAACTGCTCGCCCCCGCCACCTCCTCATCCACCATCCTGTGCCCACGGGAATCTGCACAGACTGTGGACCATGTTGTTGAGGTTCGCTGGTTTGTGTACAAGCACGTGTGTCAACGGATCCTGGATTACCAGCACGTCGTTGGCCTCTTCTCCCGCGCCAGGTACACACACGCACACACACACACACACACACACACACACCTGTGCCTCGCTCGTGTGCATGACGCAACGCCAGCCGTTGAGGCAACGACTGCATCATTTCTTGCAACTCACACACACGCACACACTGTCACATCTGACGCAACGTTGTTCTGGCAGGTTTGACAAGAAAGAAGTGACGACGGAGCACAGCGCATACGTGGATGAGCTCGTGCAGCATTTTACAGTCATCCACGGTCGCTTCGCCACGCTCGGAGAGTGAGTCACCATGCACGGGGTTGTGTATGTATGTGTGTGTGTGTGTGTGTGTTTGTGTGTGTTTGTGTGTGTGTGTATGTGGGATTGTGTGTGTATGTATGTGTGTGTGTTTGCTTTGCATTTGTTGTTATTTATCTCACGTGTGGCATTACCCCGCGACAGAAAACGACTTCCCGAGGGCGCCAGGAAGCTGATTTGGCAGGAACTGCTCTTGCAGACAAACCTCGCATTTGTTGACGGGTGTGTGTGTGTACGTGTTGTGTGTGTGTGTGTGTGTGTGTGTGTGTGTGTGTGTGTGTGTTTGTGAAGTGTGTTTCTGTCTCCGTTCAACATCTGATGCGTCGTGCGTATTTGTGCACGCTCATGTCGTGTCACGCGTATGTGTGCACGTGTGTGTGTGTGTTTGTAGGTTTGCGCTTGCGAAGAAATGCACGAACGAGGGGCGGGCGCTGATGCAGCTCGACTACAAGCAGTTTCTCAACAGAATCGAGAAATTCACGTCCGTCAAGTGAGTTTTGGCCTTGACTTGCCGTGCAGTGGGTGTATGTGTGTGAGTATGTATATGTGTGTCTGTGTGTGTGTGTGTGTATCTGTGTGTCTGTGTGCGTGTGTACATGAATGTTTGTGTTCACCTCTCTACCTCTCTCCACGTCTCCACCGGCTCCACGTCTGCCTATCTGACGATCTCTGTACACATGTCAAGGCCGAATGTGGAGCTGGTGCAAAACTACATCACCGCGTATTACCTGGCGGAGGACGACCTCGAGGCGTGGCTGCGGCAACACTTTATGGTGCGTGCACTCAACGCGTGTGCTCCCATGCTGCCCCCTGTTTCTTCGCACGTGTATTTGGAACGCTCCGTTTCGCCAAGCACACACACGTACATGCACACACACACACACACTTGCAGATGTACACGCAACGTCAGCTGACGCAGCTTGTGAACGCGACGCTGTCGAACAAGAAGAAGGCGCGCCAGCGCATGCACAAGGTGTTGGAGGAGCTTGCAGCGTCGCCACCCCCACCACCAGCGGCAGCACAACAACAACAACAACAACAACAACAACAACAACAACAACAACAACAACAACAACAACAACAACAACAACAACAACAACAACAACAACAACAACAAGGAGAGGATGCTGTGTCAACAACTTCGTCATCAGCATAACAGGCAGCCTAGAGCAGAGCAGAGCACGAAGGCACTGCACTTGCTGCAGCGCACAACTGCTCACGCCACGGCTCGTGCACTGTCGACTTGTCGTCACCTCATTGTTAGCCTACAACTCTCGCAACCTAGGCTCTCGTTCACGCAACCCAACCTTCACCGCCCACACACCACACACACACCACACGCACACCACACACACGCTGCACGAGCGTTCCCATGATCGAATCTCACGTCACTGGCGTCACTGGCGCGACGGGTGTCATTGTTGTTGTTGTTGTCGTCCCCTCATCATACCACGGCAACATGCCACATCCCCAAGCAAGCGACCATTGCCACAAAAGGGGCGTTTGTTTCTGACGTCACACTTCTGTGCTGCCTTGCTGCTGCAGCCTTGCTTGCTTGCTTTGTCTCCCGCCTTGCTTGCTTGCCTCCCTGGCTCCCGATCACCTCGCTCGCCACTTGTCTGGCAACAAGCGCAGTTGCTGCTTGCACCACCAGAATAATAAAAAATACGCACACCTTGGTTTCGAGTGCGTGCGACATTAACGGCCACAACGAACAAAGGGCGCCGCGCTTCGCGACAATACGCTACCCGGGATAAAAATTGTGGTACATCCACGAAAAAAGCACGTCCTTTCGCCTTCGGTGGCCGCTTTGACCCGTTGCCTGCATGCATTTGGGTTGCGTGAGCAAGGTGACCGTTGGCGGTTGTCCCACGCTGCACGGCAACGGCCACCAATGCTGCGCGCTGCATGTCACCCACGCGCAGCAACAGCACGAGCAACGTCAAGGCGTGGGAGCGCTGCAGCGGGAATTGCGCGTGTCCAAACCAAACATCACAACCAAGTCAAGCAAGGTCCCCTGTCCACGCGAGCTCTCCTTTCATCGCCACACCAGCATCCTGCATTTTCCTTGTCGTTGCATGTGCGAGGTTGTTGCTTTTCCCTCTTTCTTCTTCCCCTTCTTGCTTGGATGCTTGTGCGTCTCTCCCCACTTCTCCTTCTTTTGCTCGCTCGCTGGCCTCTCTCTTTCTTCTGCACTCAACCACACACCACAAAGCACACTCCCCCAACCGACTTTTCCCCCCTCGTCCTTGCGCGCGCGAGAGCGACAAGCGATACACACGATAGAAGTGGCGCTTGCCTGCTTGCTTGCTTACTTCTTGTTTTGCTGTGCCTCTCTGCTTTTGCTGGTCTTTCCCCCAACGTGTGTCTGGGTGGTGAGACGTGTCAAACCTTGTCGAATTCCGTTGGCGCGCGCCGGCTCTCTCGTCATCTCGACGTGTTTTGGGGAACGTGGCCTGGTGCTTGTCGAGCCATCCTCTGCCGCTCGCTCGCCCTTGTGTTGTGTTGTGGTCGTCTTCGTGTTTGAAGCCACCACATCCCTCTCTTGTTCCACTCTCAAGCACGCCCGCCACACAAAGCTGGCGCCAGTGGCGCGCGTGCGTTTGAACCCTGATTCCCAATACCAGGCATTCCTGCCTTTTCCCCCCTCCCATCCCTTTCACTCACACAAACACACAACCACGTCCTCGTGAGTGGTGTTTGAAACACACGCGTGGGTTTCCGTGCTCCGTCTCTTTGTAACACTGACGCCGCTCCCCCCCCCACTTCCATTCGCTCCCTGTGCTTTCTGCTGTTTGACACGACCCTTCCCACAGCCTGCCTGCTCAATACCAGCAGCAGCATCACCACCACTTTCCTGAACCTCTTCCCTTCTTGCTTTGCTCTCTCCTCTCTCTCTCTCCTCTCTCTCCCTCCTCTCTCTCTCTCGTTGCGTGCAACTTCACACCGCTGCTCAACAGCAGTCCCCTGCTTTGCTGCGGCCCGGCGCCGTCTCGTCCCATCAGCCCTTCCTCCCCCCCCCCTCCAACACCTCTCTCTTCCACCCGCGTGAGCCAGCGTTCATCACGACGACGTCACACAGGAGGGGAAAACACAAAACAACCCCCCCCCCCCGGCGCCACGCGCAGTGCTGTGCACTTTTGGTTGAGAAGCTTGCAGCTTCAACCTCGTTTGCAACGACCCACTTCCCCACTCAGTTGAGGGATTACTTCTGTGTCTGTGACCAGGACAACAACAAACAAACACCACCCCCACACGCACGTGCTACGCACCGAAACAACAAGGCTGCGCAGCCCCACTGCCAGGACCAGCAACCCGTCTTGCTCATCTTCATCTGGTGTAACAACAGCAACGCCCGCCGTTTTCACAGCAACAGCACACCCCACCGCTCCCAGCAACCAACCGCCGTCAGGTGTCAGTGCAAACACTCGAACAACCTTCCCTCGATCCCTCTCATTTGCATTCTTCCGCTTGGCTTTGTGTTTGGCATTTCGCGTGAGAGGCAATGTCAACGTCCATAGCCGAACGGCCTGTCATGTGAGTAAGATGTCGAATATGCGTGAATGAATGCATGTGTGTATGTGCGGGTCTGTGAGTGAGAAGGAGAGTGTGTACGTATGTATGTACATGTGTATGAAGAATGTGCGTGTATGTGTCTTGTCGCCCGCGTGTCTACATGTGCGTATGTGTGCCGTGTTGGTTTGTTCTTGCCTGTGAACATGCCCTGTTGTCGCTCACGCGCAAGCCCACGCTCACGCTCGTACCCATGCTTACGCGCAAGCCCACGCTCACGCTCGTACTCACCCCTCTTTCTTCTTCCGCCGCACTCGCCCTTGCATCGCTCCTCTTGTGCACGCGAACAGGACCCACCCTTTTGGCACGAACGAACCCAGCGATTTTGCAGAGTTGCCATCCTTCCACCAACCCACGCCGGCCCAGGTGGTCACAGACATTGACCAGTCACCGCACACCGAAGACAGCAGTTCATACACATCCCAATACCAGCAGCCCCAGTACCAAGCGCAGTCCCAACCCGCTGCACCGGCATCGTCCACCGTTCACGTCCCCACCACGTTTGAGCACGCCCAGGCCTACGCAGCCCACACCGACGACGCCACCATGTCAGGCCTCATGCTTACGCCTTCGCCCGTGCCAGACCCCATGCTGCAGCAGTTGGCACGACAGTCGCCCCCGCTGACAGCGTTTGCAGCGCCGCAGCCCATCCACCGGCCACACCCGCTTCATCAGCAGTTCACGGCCCAGCCGCAACAGCAAGAGCAGGTCCAACATCACCTCGCAGATGCCATGACCCAGGACACGGCAAAACCATCGCCCGTGCTCCCGCCAGCATGTGACATGTCGCAGCCCCAACAGAGCATGCAGCCACACCAGCACCAGCACCAGCACCAGCACCAGCACCAGCAGCCCCAAATGCAGCCCCAGGGCGTTCCACTGCATGCCCTTGCCTTGGATCAGGCCCAGTCATCGCCGCGGCTGCTGCAGCAACTGGTGCATCATCTGCAGCGGCACCAGTTCACCCATGTCAGCGCCCTCCTCGCCCAGCAGCAGCAGCAGGTGTTTGCTCAGTTCCAGATGCTTCAACAGCAACAGCAACAACAGCAGCAACAGCAGCAGCGCATGCCAGACATGGCGCCTGGCATGCCAGATCCGCGCCTCTTGTTTGGCGGTGTGGCTGCGAACCAGGGCGGGATGCCTCCTGCGCAGACACAAGCGCCCTCCGCCATGCCCGGCCCCCACTCCCCGAGCATCGGCCCAACCGGCCTTGCTCCAGCAGCCACTGCAGATGTTGCCACCACCGCCATGGGTGGCAACAGCGGCAGCAGCAGCAGTGCTCGTCATGCTGGTGGTGGGAAAGCACAGCGTGCGGGCCGCAGGCGCCGGCAAGCGCGACAACAGCGGAGGCGCGAGCACCACACCACTCGGTCCCACGAAGTGTCACCATCAGCATCGCCGTCCGTAGTGGCTGCCACTGGTGGCGCCAGCAGCGCTGGTGGCAGGTCCCCTGCGCAGGCTCCGTCCTTTCCCGTCCTCGTACGTGTACATTGTGTGTGTGTGTGTGTGTGTGTGTGTGTATGTGTGTGTGTGTGTGTGTGTGTGTGTGTGTGTGTGTGTGTGTATGTGTGTGTGTGTGTGAACGGGTGTGTGTGAACGGGTGTGTGTGCGAATATAACCGCACGTATGCATGTATGTGTGGCATGTGTGTGTGTGCCACGTGAACGAACGTTGAGGCCCAACCTGCTTGTTGTGCATCTGCAAGGCTCTTGCCACTCGTCGCACACAATCTCACACACTGCTTCACGTGCGCTTCTCTTTGGATTTGGTTTTGCCTGCAGGCAAAGTTTGCCAGCACAATCAACAACTTCACCCGCGATCTACACAAGCACCTGGGCAAGCTGGTGTCCAAACACGAGGTGTACCAACAGGTGAAGGTCACAGAGGGCTCAAACGCCAAGTTCTCCGTCACCTACTGTAGGTCACACATGTATTTTGGAATCCGAAACGCTGTGCACGTGCTTGCATCTCCTCTGTAATCAGCCTTCATATCATCACCACCCGACGGTAACCTTGTGTCCTCCATCACTCAGTGTTTTCTCACCCTCTCGCCTCCACACCCCCCCCCATGCTGCCCCGTTGTTATGATCACATCCACAGGGAAGAAGATTATGCGGCAGATTGTGAAGGGCATGCTTCAACACGGCGTGTCTGTCGCCGCCATCAACGCGGAGATTGAGTCCACGCAGGCAAACGGTCTCGTGTACATCAAGTCCGAAATTCCGGGCGAGTGGAAGCTCATCACCATGTGGGACAACTGAAGTGAAGGCGCGAACATGGACACCGTTCACCCTGCCCACGTCTCTCGTACCCTCTGCGTTGTGCTTTGGTCAAGGCAAGCCCTCCTTTCCAACCCTCGTTACCACCACTTCTCCATGGAATGTGTTTCACGCCCACTGCGTGCATTATCACCCCCTCGTTCCATCCTCTTGTCAACCATCCCACGGTTGTAGTGGCGCACCCATCAGTTCCCATGGCACGCGTGCGCATCATCGCGCTGTCTGTGACAGCCCCGTGTGCACTCGCTGGTGTCCTGGTGCGTGTTGGTGTGGATGGATTGGCACTGTACATATGTCGTGCACGGCGCGCAACGTGCACAACCCGTCCACTTCCCCATACATGCACGTGAGGTCTTGTTTTGGTATCGGCTGGTCTCTGTCCTGTTATTGTGTTGTTGCATTGCTTTCACATCACATAACCTCGCCTCACGTGCCACCCATCCCTCCCCTCTCAAGCGCCTGTGCGTGTGCGCTCTGTTTGATTTGGTTAGTCCATTGTTGTTGCTGACCGCAAATTGATGCACACTCGGTGTCTCATTGTTGCTGCACACATTGCCATTGACGCGTGTGCGCAGGCATCCGTTACCCCCTTTCCCAACTAGCGTTCGATGTTTGACAAGCGATAATTGTCTCCCTTCCTTACCCTTCCCTTATATCTCTGCCTGTGCTGTGCACAACATGTAAGATGCCCTCTTCTCTTCTTCTTCCTCCTCTTTTTGCTTCTGGGCGTGTGTTGTTTGGAGCGCCCTCTCCGTATCTCTGTTGTCACCGCGTGACCTTCCAATAACACACACGCAAACAAGAGACCGGGGTTTATGCGAGAGCTCCAATTGAGCATGTTGAGGGAGGATGTGGAGGCAGCACGTGAGACGCAGGTAAGGGATTGGTGTGCACGATTGAGGGGGGGGGGGAGGGTGGCACATATAGAGGTGGCAAGGTCAGACAGACACACACACACACACACACACACACAGACACAGACACACACACACACACACACACACAGACAAGCGCGTGCGTGGCTGTGTGCGTTGGCTATTCCTCGAGGATCTCCACCTTGGGTCCCGTGTCATCATCAGGGCGTGCGGGCGCAACGTATTGTGGCGCTTCCTCCACATCATCCGCTTTCTTGTCGCCTTTCTTCTTCGTCTTCTCCATCTTCTTCGTCGTGTCTGCTTCAATCTCCTCCACCTCCTCCTCTTCCTTGTCATCACCATCATCATCGGCATCACTCAGTTCCTCTTCCTCTTCCTCTTCCTCCTGCCGCGCCTTTGCCTCCTCCTGCCAGCGTTGGCGCATTGCCTGTATCTCCGCAGCAGCGCCAACGGCAGACTTGCGCACGGCTTCAACAGACTCAACCAGCCCGTACTTGGCAAGCTGCTCCAGAATCTGTGAGCATGTACACAAGGAGGGAAGAGGGGAGGGGAGGGAAGCACACGTTTGCGTTTTTTTTTTTTGTGTGTGTGTTTTCGTTGTTTGTGTATATGTATGTGGGTGTGGGTGTGTTTGCGTTGTTTGTTTGTTCGTGTTTGTGTGTTTGTGTTTGACAAAGCGATGTTGACGTACGTTGAGGGTGTATTGCTTGATGGTGACGTTGGTGGACGTGACTTCCAGTGCTGTGATGATCACGAGCATTTCTTGCTCCGTAAAATGCTGTGCAATCTCCTGTGTAAGCCAAAGGCAGAACAACAACGAATGAGATGGAGGGCGTTGTTTTTGATTTCTCCACTTTTGACAGTGCATGCAGGCAACACGGGATGAACGGTCACAATTCACAATGCCACTGACCTTGCTGGTTGCCACCATGTTGCGAGCAATGTGGAGGCCACGATGCTGCAGCTCAGCCTCTCCGCACACCTGCACAAGTGTGTGTGTGCGTGTGTGTGTGTGTGAATTGCGCATGACACTCCCATATCGGGAAACAGAACTAAAGACTGCCCACAGGCATTCCACAGCACAGTGCAGAGCAAGCACCAGCCACCCCCCCCCCCAAGCAAAACAACCACCCTCCCCCCCCCCCAACATTGCCTTGGCGTACCATGAGCTCCTTGAGGACCTGCATGCCTTGCTTCTCGTCCACAATGCGCTGACACACGTCGGGGCTGCTGGACAAAATCGCCAGTCCGCCGCTCGCAGCACGGCACGTCGCTGCAGACACATGGCATTGTGTGTGTGTGCATGAGTGTGTGTGCGTGTGTGTGTGTTTGTGAGTGCGTTGTGTGTGTGTACGTGTATGTGTGTGCATGTGTGTGAGTGCGTTGTGTGTGTGTGTGTACGTGTATGTGTGTGCATGAGTGTGAGTGCGTTGTGTGTATGTGTGTGTGTGCATGAGTGTGAGTGTGTATGTGTGTGCGCGCGCGCTTGCGTGCATAGGTTTACACGAGTGCATGCGTGCGAATATAACGGCACGTGCGTGTGTGTGTATGATTGTGTGCTTACGGAGGTCAAAGTCGTCCTGCTCAACGCCGGCGAAGAGAATCCAGAGCTTCAGTCGCTCAAAGCTCGCGCCATCCTTCTTCGCAAACTGTTGAACAGCAGCAACAACAACAAGAGCAGCGGGGAAAGGAGTACACGTGGTGACACCAGAGATGAGACGAAGGCAAGTGGTGCATACGACACGGCACAATGCGCCACACCATAGCTAACATGCGCACTGGCAACTGCACAACATGCGGTGAAGCCCAAAAACAACGCACGACCCTCTCTCCACGCCACACGCCACACGCCACACACGCACCACTCCCCATAATGCACATTGTGTCACCTGGTCGAAGATTTTCTCCGAGTAGAAGCAGTTACAGAGCCCCTCTGTTGCTGCGCGGCGAATGAGTGGATCCTCATCAAACATCATGTCCTCCAACCGCGCAACCGCTTTGTCTCGCAGCAGCTTGTTCCTGGCAGTGGTAGTTGATGTCACGTTGATGAGGTACAGGGAGTTGCACACACGAACAGCCACGTGGACAAACGTACAAACACACGTTCGAATACGCAACACACACACACGCATGCACACACATGCGCACATGAGGGGATTGCGACGACACGAAAGCAGCACCTGAGGTCATCATTGATGGAAGCAAGGTTTGTCATGGCCATTGCCGCCTCAAACATCATCAGCCCGTTGCGCTCCCTGAACCATCGGCAGTGGTGGTGGTGATGATGATGATGATGATGATGATGATGATGATGATGATGATGATGATGATGATGATGATGATGATGATGATGATGATGATGATGCGTTAGCATCCACAGCGCCACGAAAAAAAGGCAGATCATGGCATGGTTGATGTTGTGCGCATGAAAATGTGCAAGCAATCCGGCTCGGTGTGTGCGTGTGTATGTGTGCATGTGTGACGTGTGTGTGTGTGTGTGTCACCTTGAGAGTTTGACGAGTGGCTTGACGAGTTCGGCGACGCGCTGACCAGGAAACGCAATCCTGAAGACAACAACAACATGCGCACGTGCATGGGAGGAGTAGTGGTGGAGGTGTGCAGGTGCACATGTGAGCACGCAACATGTAAAGCAGGCTATCGTAACATGGTGAGCAAGAACAAGAGCGGGGCTTACGTTGGGTCTGTGGTGATTGCAATCTTTGCAAGCGCGTGGGCAGCCTTGATCATGCCTGCCACATCCAACATGAGTAAATCGGAACACGTGAGCGGGGCGAATGCAAACTGACATGGGAGGAATGTGGACATGGGCTTTAGACAGACAGGCACACAAACAAACAAACAAACAAACAAACAAACCAAGCAAGCAAACAAACCAAGCAAGCAAACAAGCAAACAAAGCTGCGTGTGTGCTGCGTACCCTTGTCCGTGTTTTCGCGGGCGAGTTCGAGCAGTACGCGCGCGCCGCCCTGGGCAACAACGGTGCCACGATGCTGCTGCTTCTCCGTCAGCGCAAGCAGCACACGCGCAACCTGTGGCACACATCCGCACAGTCGTGGTGACGGCGGTGAACGTGGTGGGTGATGAAGGGGGGGGGGTGCAAAACAAGTAGTGGACGGCGCGAATGTGTGCGTGTGCATACCTGTTCGCGGGTTCCCTCGCTCTGGGTCTTTGAGAGCTGCACCAGCGCCGTCACGAACCCGTGCTCAACCAGCCGGTCAACTGCACACACACGCACACACAATAAAGAAATGCAACCATTGAGAGGGTGTACAAAACACGAGGAGAGTGTGAGAGTGTTCTTGTGTGCCATGACATCCGTGACATACGCGAAAACTCTCTCACACACACACACACACACACGCACGCACACACATGCATACGATGAACGCACCTCGCTTTTGGACAAACTCATCTGCGTCCTTCTCATGCGGCTCGGGGATGTTTTCTCCGGCAAACTTGCCTGCAAGCAACATGGGTCCGCCACACACACACACACACACACACACACACACACACACACACACACACACACACACACACACACACACACACACACACACACACACGCACACACACACACACACGCACACACGCACACATATGCGCTCATGTCAATGCAGGCAGGGGATGCGCTATCTCTCGCACACGAACACACGAGCACACGAACAACAACAACAACAACAACAACTTAAACAACAACTTAAACAACAACAGCACCGAGTTTCTTCAGCTGTTCCTGCTCCTCGGATGCCTCCGGTTTGTCGAAGCTGTTGGTCAAATTCACAAGCATGTTCGCCAGCGAAAACTGGATGGTCGTGTCTGGCGCGAGCAACAGCACGTATGCACACACACAACATGTTGGTGAAGTGAATGTGAGTGCGAGTGTGTCAAGAACCAAACAAACCACCCCCCCCACACACTCCTGACATCAACAGCAGTACCACCACCACTATGATTTAAGATGTTGTCGTTGCTCTTGTGCTTGGTGTTATTGCTGTTGGTGTTGCTGCTGCGTATGTGTGTGTGTGTGCGCGCACCTTGGCCGACGCAGACGCGGTGCACGGCCTTAAGGACGGCATCGTCATTGGAAATGAGCTCCTTGACATCGGCATCGAGGCTGAGGTACGCCAGACCCTCGCTCGCCCACTTGCGCACATCGTCATCGTGCGACGACTCAAGCAGAAACCTGTCATGGTCGAGGAGGAGGACGAGGTGGTGGTGGTGGTGAACACATGCTCACATGACGGGGGATGTGACAAGCGTGTGATGCCTGCAAGCATTGGAAACAGCAATTGCATGGATGGATCTCTTGTTGCGCGACCGCAACAGTGTCATTGACTTGCCCGTCGTCCAAACAAAATCCAACATCAAAAACACCAACATAACAAAACCACACGACAGACATACAGCACTACAAGCAAGACGCATTGCAACTCACGGCCTGAGTTTCTTTGCGAGGTTGATCATGGAGTGTTCGGACATGGAGCGAAGATTCTTGGCGCCAGAGCCAACACTCGCCATCTTGCACAGGCCGCACAGCGCCCGCACACGAATCACATCAGGCAGCTCCTTTGCATACAGCGTCTTCAGGATCGGGAAACCCTAGATAGAGGCGGCGCGTTGGGTGTTGGGGGGGGGGGTGCATGTGGTGCGATGAGGGAACAACGGCAGCTAATGCACACGCGTTTGCGTGTGTGTTGGGCGGGAGGCGTTGAGGAACTGTAACCGAAGCTGTTGCAAACTCCAACAAACGACTGTCAACACACACACACACACACACACACACAACAGAGATAAACACAACACACGCGAATACACGCGCGCACCTCCATCATGATTCCACGTGCTCGCTTCTTGTCTGATGCGGCGTGTGCAATGGCCTCAGCAGCGGCACACTGCACCTCCATATCCGAAGACTGCGCCATCTTCATCAGATGCGCAAACACATCCTCATGCTCCAGGATCTGTTGCGGCGCCAGACACATGTTCATGATGGTGGTGGTGGTGGTGGTGGTGTGTATGGGAGTCGTGTGCGTGAGAGGATGGCCATATGGGAGGTGCAGCACAACAGCACAGATGATGTAAGGGCAAGCGTGATGAGCAGTGCATGCATCCATGTGTGTGTGTGTGTGTTTGTGTGTGGAAACGACACCTGGTTGCCGACATCAACAACAGCGGCCATGATGGTGATGAGAACATTCGTGGCAGGCAGGTTGGCCTGGGGGTCGTCAACAAACCTGAAAACATGCACACACACACACACACACACACACGCACACACACACACAGACACACACGCACACACACACACACACACACACACACACACACACACACACACACACACACAGGGACGCACACAGACGCACAAACAGACACACACACGTGTGCGCGCCGCATGGGGCGTTGAGTTGCTGTCAGTTTATGACAGTTGTCAAGTGGTGTCCGCGGGTGCATCATCAAGACCACACAACACAAGCAGCGTCACACCACCCAGCACTGAAGCTTTGATTCAAGCAACAACACACGCACTTGACTTGGTTGAGGCAGTCGGCAACAAACTGCTCGTCAGGCAGTCCTTTGGCCTTGGTTGCATCATGAATGCGCTGAAGGGTCACGGAGATGGCACCACGCAGTCCAAGCGCGCCGTCATTTGCATCGCCAGCACCAGCGGTATCGTCCTTGCCTTTATCTCCTTCCTTCTTGTCACCCTTGGTCACCTGCTTCTTCCCCTCTGCTGCTGCTGCTGCTGCCTGCGCATGCTGCAGTGGGGAGGGGCTCAGGGCAGCGAGGATCAACAGCGCACGCACACCGCCAAGCGTCATGAACCTGATGTAATGCCACGGTGTGTGAGTGTATGGAGGTGTGTGTTTTGAGCGTGCGAGCGTGTGAGTGTGAGTGTGAGTGAGTGAGCGTGTGAGTGAGTGAGTGAATGTGTGTGTGAGTGTGAGAGTGTGTGTAAGCACCAGCATGCAAGCACGAACATGCGACGTCAAGCAGTCAGTCATGACACAGTGACGATCCACACCTCTTTGCAATGTCGGCTCGCTTTGCGTTTGTCATGATGGCGTTGACGGCAGCAGCGCGACCATCCAGTCCAACCCTGACGAACAATCACGATGACGACGACGACGATGATGATCACGATCATGATGATGGTGGTGGGTCGTTGTCGTGGTGGTGATGATGATGGTGATGATGGTGGTGGCAGTCATGATAGGGGTGAGAAGGAGACACAAGTGTTGCGTCGCACAATCCAAAGTAACCAGTACAAACCACAACAACAAACAACCACCTTCAATGCACAGCCACAACACGCGGCAAAGGAATTTCAAACGGCACTGACTTCCTGTTCTTGATGATGGCGATGACGTGTGTGAGGAGCGCTGTTGTCGTCTCGGACATGGCGGCCGTCACGTCTGCGCTCTCGCTCACAGCCTCAATCCCTTTAGCAAAGATGCGCACAAGCGCCTTGATCGCACGGATGTTGCCCTGCGTCATGGTGGCAATGGTGGTGGCGATGGTGGTGGTGATAATGGTGGTGGTGATGGTGGTGAGAGACGTCGGAAGCAAGTCACGGGAAGCAAAGTTGAGGCGGCAGTGAAGTGTGCGTGTGCGTGTGTGTGCGAGTGTGCGTGTGAGTGTGGGTGTGTATGCACATGAGCATGTATGTGTGCGTGCATGTTTGTACCGAGAGGAGGATGGCTGAGAACTGGTCGGCAGCATTGGCGTGCAGCAGTCGCGTCACCATCGACGCCTGAACACCGAAAACACACACACACACACACACACACACACACACACACACACACACACACACGAGA
>NW_004754917.1:1281446-1284529 GCF_000188695.1 Salpingoeca rosetta | reverse complement strand
CACACACACACACACACACACACACACACACACACACACACACACACACACACACACACACACGCACACACACACGCACACACACACACACGCACACACACACGCACACACACACGCACACACACACACACATACACACACACGCACGCACGCACGCACACAGACCAGTTTGAGGTTGCAAGCAGCGGAGTTCTTGAGTGCAGCAAGCTTGATGTCCGAGGTCACGTCGGCAGCTTGCAGGGCGAGGCGGTACTGCGCGAGCGCATCCTTGTACTCGCCCTTCTTGAAGTACTCGTTGCCCTTTGTCTTCAGGTCAGCGGCAGAGGCCTGCAAGCAACCCAAGCAACGAAAGGTGAGCGCGCCAGCCACCCGCGAGCCAGGGCAGAGCCAGGGCAGAGCCAGGGCAGAGCCAGGGCAGAAGCGAGAGCCGATCTTATGCAGCCACCACCCCACACAACGCACCATCTTCGCGAGTTCCAGCAGTGCGAGAAGGTCAGCGGTTCTAAACACCACAAAAAATAGTAACGGCACCACCACCATCGATGATGAGCACGCCGCAAACACACGACCAGCAGCACGACCAGCAGCACCAGCAAAGCAGTAGTGGTAGGCGGTGCGAGTTTAGGGATGATGTTGCAGAGTACTTGGAGGAGGTGTGGGATCGATCGGCATCGGGACAAAGATTTGCGGACCTGTGTGAGCGGCTGGCCATCCCACCTGCGCACACGTGCTTGCGCATTAACACGCTCGTGAACACGCGCGAAGAGGCCATCCAGACACTGGCACGGGAGCTTGAGGGGACAGACTACAAGTTTGAGCAGCACCCCAAGCTCGATGATGTGCTGATTCTACCGGCAATTGGCCCGCGACGCGTTGTTCCGGACAAGGAAGGCCTGTTTGTTGTCGTGGACGCCGCGTGCGGTGCAGCTGTGCTTCGTGGCTCCGATGTGTTTGTGCCGGGGATCAGGGCGTGCTCGAGCGGCGTGCACTCAGGCGCGCGCGTTGCCGTGTATGCGGACGTGCACAAGGCGTGCAGCACCGGCCAAACCAAGCTGCCGCCGGCGGAGGAGAGGGCTGCAAAGAAGATTGTGTTTGTCGGCAACGGCATCGCCCACTTTGACCGCGCAGACGTGTTCAGGTCTTCCGACGCGGTCACCAGCGGCCTCGGCGTGGAGATGGGCGATATCGAGTTTCAGACACCGTGCCTTGGCCACTTGGACCGGTCGCTTGTGCTCCAGAACCTGCCATCCTGCGTGGCATCGCACGTGCTTGCACCGCAGCCAGGCGAGCATGTGGTGGACATGTGCGCAGCGCCTGGCGGCAAGACGGCCCACATTGCCGCGCTCATGAACAACACAGGGCGCATCACCGCATACGAGCGAAGCACGAAAAGGGTATGCGGTAGCGTGTGTGTGTGTGTGTTCGTGTGCATGTGTGCAAGTGTGTGTGTGCGTGTTCGTGTGTGTGTGTGTGTGTGTGTGCGTGTTCGTGTGCGTGTGTGTATGTTTGTGCATGTGCGTTGATCGATGTTCGTACATGACCAGCTGTCTCTGCTGTCTCTCTGCTACACACCCGCACACACTCTCCCTTCTCTGTCCCACTTGTTACTGCTCTCTCTCTCTTGTTGCATCATGCAGTGTGCAGCGCTTGTGCAATGGCTGGAGACAGTGGGCGTGACTTGCTGCTCAGTGTTCAAAATGGACGCCCGCAAGTGTTGCCTGCAGGCATTACCCCAATCGTCGCCATCACCATCATCATCCTCATTATCATCGTCGTCATCTCAGGCAGTGGAGAAGAAGAAGGTGCAAGCTGGGAGTGTGGATCGCGTATTACTGGATGCCCCGTGCACCGGCCTTGGTTTGTTCTGTCACTGCCGATGTTGTGTCTTGCATCTCGCCCAGCCAGCAAACTTGCCTTGGCCCCATTCACACGACACTGCTGCACACCCCTGCCTGCCTGCGTGCCTGCCTGCTTGTTTTCCACACATTATCACGTGCTCACAAACACTCGCACACACATGTATTTTGTGTCGCGCAATCACACATACACACGCATGCACCCTGTCTTGCTCATTCACATACACACGCGCACACGCACACACACGCACACACTCCAGGCCAACGCCCGAAGTTTGAGCACGCCACGCCACTGACAGATGTGATTGAGGCCCCGTCGTTCCAGAAGAAGCTCTTCCGAACAGCGGTTGCGTGAGTGGACGACGATGTAATAATGACAATGCATGTTGTTGTTGTTTAAGTTGTTGTTTAAGTTGTTGTTTAAGTTGTTGTTTAGCTGTTGTTTAGTTGTTGTTGTTTAAGTTGTTGTTGTTGTTGTTTAAGTTGTTGTTGTTGTTGTTGTTGTTGTTGTTGTTGTTTATGTTAGTTGTTGTTGTTGTTGTTGTTGTTGTTGTTGTTGTTGAGTCCAGGTGACACACGCGCCGTGTGAGTTGTTCGCATCACACACACACACACACGTACACACAAACAAACACACACGCACATCCTCCTTCTTTCTCGCGCCATCTTCTCACCTGCTGCTGCTTGCTGGCGTTACGTGGCAGTCTTCTCAAACCGGGGGGTACCCTCGTCTACTCAACGTGCTCCTTCAACCCAGAGTACGCACCGTGTACACGTGCGCGTTCTGTTGTGTTTGTGTTGTGTGTGTGTGTGTCGTTTATCATGGTCACGGAGGCGACCTGTTCGTTCCACAACAACTGCGTGTGTGGGCTCACCCGCCTTGCTCATGCTTGTGTGCGTGCGCCATCGCTGCCAGGGAGAACGAGGGCGTGGTGGCCTGGGCTCTGGCAGAGTTTCCGCATGACATTGAGATTGCGCAGCAGGTGTGCAGTTTGTGCTTGTGCTTGTACATGTATATGTTTGTTTGTTTGTGTGTGTGTGTGTTTGTGTGTGTGTGTGTGTGTGTGTGTGTGTGTCTGTCTGTCTGTCTGTCTGTCTGTCTGCTGAGAGCAGAGGGGGGGGGGTCTCGGCGTGTGATCACCTTGCCAAAAAGTTTTTTTTTTTTCTTACACCCGTGCACACACACACACACACCCCACACACACACGTACACACACACACACCCAC
>NW_004754917.1:1257343-1281346 GCF_000188695.1 Salpingoeca rosetta | reverse complement strand
CACACACACACACACACACACACACACACACACACACACACATACACACGTACACACACACACACACACACACACACACACACACACACACACACACACACACACACCCCGTGTTCGTGTGTGATGCAGGTGCCGTACATCGGAGAGGCCGGGGTGCAATATGAGGGCCTGTCTGAGGAAGCGAGGCAGCGCGTGCAGCGGTTCACACCATCAAGCACGTGTGACACCATAGGCTTCTTCATCGCAAAGTTCATCAAGAAGCCACCAAACCCACCCTGAATCGTGTCGGCGTGTATGTGTCTGTCTGTGTGCTTGTTCGTGCGTCTGCGTGTGGACGTCTGTGTGTGCATCATCTGCATGTGCATCTGCATTTACGTGTGCGTGAGTGAACTTGTACCCTCACCTTTGTGTTGTCCGGCACCGTCGTATCAACAACCATCATACCAACAAGCACCATGGCTCCACACAACAGCCCCCCCCCCCGCCGAAAATGCTGTCTTGTTGCATGTGGCCGTGTCATAATCGCACATGATTGATACACATCGCACGCGCGACAAACGCACGCAAGATGGTGAGCTGGAGCAAACAACAGGGTGGCGACGACCAATACGTGACGCTTGATGGCGGCACGCTGCTCGGAGGGTCGTCGCAAGTCGACACAAGCAGTGCAAGCGCGACCCACCAGCAGCAGCGGGCAGCCATCAACTTCCACTATGCCAACCCACTCTACACCGCCGGCCCGCCCAGATACCATGCACCAGGGTACGATGACACGCACCATGTCACCAATCCATTGTACGAGAGCACGCAGCCTACTACGTCCACGACACCCAGCAGCAGCAGCAGCAGTGGCATGGTGCAACGGCCTGGCGTGTACGCTGTGCCACCTGTTTCACCGTTTGCAGACACGCAGCAGAGCTACACGGCGGTTAAGGTCTCGAGATCAACCGATTGCTGCTCATCACGTTGCACCAAGCTCGTGCTCGCGGCAATTGCCTTGCTGCTCCTGCTCGCCGCCGCGGTGGCGGTGCCTCTTGTGCTGACATCGCCCGCAGGGAACCAAGGCGCTTCAAGCTCCTCAAACAACAACAATGGCGGTAGCAGCGGTGCCGGCAGTGGCGGAGAGGTGGGAACGAGCACAACCACAGCGTCACGAGCAGTGTTCACCACCACCACCACAACCACGACCACCACGACCACCACAACCACGACCACAACCACAACCACGACCACCACCACCACCACAACCCCAACCACAACCACGACCACCACCACCACCACCACCACCACAACCACGAGCACACCACCACCTGCACTGCTGCTGAACTGCTCAGACGCAAGCTCGCGCGCAGCGGTCGTGGCAGCAAAGCTGGACGAAGTGACTGGCATTGTGGACTGCTGCTGTGACGAGGTTCTCGGGCTGCGCCGGGTCAATGGTGACGTGAGGGCATCACCAACAGTGCAGAGTGTCCAGTTTGGTTCCATCACCCACGTCGCAGGCAGCGTGGTGTTGTCCGGCTCCGCCATGCACACGCTGACCTTCGACAACCTGACGCACATTGGCGGGACCCTGAGCGTGGCTGGCACGCCACTGACCAACCTTGATCTGGGCCCGCTCACGGAGATTGGTGGCAGCCTGGTGCTGAGCTCCACCATGCAGCTGGCGGCCGTCACCTTTGGCGCCATCACCAGCATTGGTGGCAGCGTCGTGCTCAGCAACTCCGGGGTGATGACGGTGACGACGACACCTGGTATCGGCCTTGGTGTCGCTGGCGCCATTGTCGTTTCGCAGAACATGCAGCTGGACGTGCTTGACCTGAACAGCATCACCATGGTAGGCGGGAGCCTGCAAGTGACGTACCAGCCACTGTGCACGCGCATCGACATTGGCAACACCACGCGCGTTGGTGGCAGCCTGCTCATCAACCAGAGCCCACTCCTGCACACCATCGCGGCTCTGAAGCTGACACACATTGGCGGGGCGATGGAGATCAAGGACAACCCCAACCTGGAAACCCTGTCCCTACCGCTGCTTAGGCACGTCAACGGCGACGTGACAATCTTCTTCAGCAGCGTCTCCAACGGCCTCCATCTTGGGCACGCGCTGTCGGAGATTGAGGGCACGCTCACGGTGGGCGGGACGAACCTGCCCAGCCTCGACATCACGGCTTTGCTTATTATGGGCAATGTGGTCGTCAGCGACAACTTTGCATTGGCGGACGTTGCCTTTGCCGGCACGAAGCAGGTGGGAGGCAGCGTCACCATGCGCTTCAACCCTGTATTGGCGTCGGTGGACCTAGGGTCCCTCGCCACCATTGGCAACAACCTCCATCTCCAAGGCAGCAGCCAAGAGCGGGCTGCCCTGAGCTCTGTCAACTTTGGCCAGGTGACATCGGTTGCTGGCAGCGTGGACATGTCATACACGTCGCTGGTGCAGGTCAAGTTTGGCCCCTTGCGGCGTGTTGCTGGCAGCATCCTGTTGAAGGGCGCGCAGCTGCAGCAGGTTGCGTTTGATCAGGTGACGATGGTGGGTGGTGTTGTTGTGTTGGCCAACAATGCCCTCACGCGTCTGGCGCTGCCTTTGCTGGAGCGTGTGGGCGGCAGCATTGAGGCCGCATTCAACGTCATCACCAGTGTTGTGTTCGACCGCCTGACATTCGTTGGCGGCAGCGTCGACCTCTCTAACAACAACATTGCCGCGCTCGACCTCAAGGGGCTACGAGAGATTGGGGATGCGCTCAGTGTGCATTACAATAGCATCACCAGCATCAGCCTGGGTGCCCTGACGAGCCTTAAAGCGATCCAAGCCAACAACAACCTGCTGTCTCGCTTCTCCCTCTCCAGCCTCAACCGCGTTGTCGACGTCTACCTGCAGGACAACCAGCTCACGTCTGTTGTCTTTGGCGCCTTCCCTCCGCGCATCACGGGCACCCTGCGGCTTGAGAACAACGCCCTGTCAACGCTGAGCATGATTGGCGTGGATGGTGAGTCCACTCTGGAAGTGTACGCGCAGGGTAATCCGTTTCAGCCAGGCGCTGGCGTGACGTGCTCCCTGACCACAGCCTGCATCTGCGTTGATACAGGCACGGTGTTGAACCGCTGCCCCGCGTTTTGCGCCATCTGCTAGCTCCCGTGTGTGTGTGTGTGTGTGTGCGTGTGTGTGCGTGTGTGTGTGTGTATGTATGAGTGAGTGAGTGAGTGAGTGAGTGAGTGAGTGGGTGGGTGGGTGGGTGGGTGAGCGAGTGAGTGAGAGAGTGGGTGCGTGTGTGTTTGTGTGTTTGTGTGTATGTATGTATGTATGAGTGAGTGAGTGAGTGAGTGAGTGAGTGAGTGAGTGAGTGAGTGAGTGAGTGAGTGAGTAAGTGAGTGAGTGAGTAAGTGTGTTTGCGTGTGGTTTTATTACTTTGGCTTTGAGGAGGCCTGCACGACTGCTTTCTTTTGCTTTCCAGTGTGCAATCGCAGGACAGATGAATTGAACCATGCTCTGTTGTGGTGTGTGAACGAACGTGATTGGATGAGCGAGTGTGTGAGTGTGTGTGTGTGTGTTTGTGTGTGCGTGTGTGTAGTGTGTGTGAGCGACTGAGCGAGTGGGTGTGCGTGTTTGTCACTCACACATTCACACACACACACACACACACACACACACACACACACACACACACACACACACACACACACACAGACACACACACACACAGACACACACACACACACGAACCTGTGGGAGGTAGTGGATGATTTCAAGTCGCGAGTCCCGCCGGCGCGCAAACGGATTCTCAGCAACAACCAGCTCCTTCAACCGCTGCTGGCGGTAATGGTGGCGGTGGTCGTCGTAAGGTGAGGTGAGGGTGTGGTGGGGCGCATGGGATGCCAACAGCTCAGAACAACAGTGATTGCACAAAGATACACCTTCAAAAACACCACCACATCTTCACACGACATAACGCCAAGCCCCCCCTCTCTCCCCTCAAGCATATGTGTAAGACCTTGCTCTGTCGAAGGCCAGATAGGTCTTCAAGAGCAGAGAAGCGGTTGGATTGGAGATAGACGCGCTGGAGGTGCGGATTTCCGGACAAGTTATCCACTTCAAGCAGTCGGTTGGCGTTCATATGCAAATCACGCAGCTGCAGACAACAGAGCGGATGATGAGAGAATGAGGCCGTGCAGGCGCATGCCAAAGGATAGATGGTGAGAACGCAAACGAGTAGCAACGACAGTAACGGAAACACCAAATTAAACAACAATAGCACCACCCCCAGCACCACCACCACCAGCGGCAGCCACGGTGACGAACGAACCTTTGGGCATGTGCTGAGCGTGTCCTTCGCGATGGTCTTGATGCGGTTGTGGTCCAGAATGAGGGCGTTGAGTGCCGCCAAATTTGAAATGCCAACGGTGCTGGAGATGTCGTTGCTCTGCAGGAAGAGCGTGTGCAGTTTCGGCATGCGGTGCAGCTGCAGCGGCTCAAGCTTGTGGATGCCGTTGTTGGCCAGCATGAGCACCTCAAGTGAGGGGAACACGGGGTCCGCGCTTGCTGCGTCCTCAACCACAGACGTCGATCGGGACGAGCGCTCAAGCGTGTGCGAGCCAGCAGGGCGCTGGGAGTTGACCCACATGCCACGCCGAAGCGACGTGGCCGACGACGCCGCCGCACTTGCTGCTGCTGTTGATGATGAGGAGGAGGAGGAGGCTGCCCCGGCAACACTGTTGCCGCGGTGCCTCAGAGCCCCGCCCCTTGCCCGATTCGGAAGTGGGCTCTGCGTCCTCCTTGCAGGCGGTGGCGTCCGCACACCACGCGATGCGCCCGCGCTCCGGCCAAGCGGCGACGAACACCGCGCACCATCCGTGCTCGACACACCCCGTCCACGCGTCAGCACACCGCCACCACCCCCGCTACTACTCGCTCCATTGGAGGAGTACTTGGCGGCGGGGCCAGTGACGTCATCACGCGATGATGCTAGTGCCAAGCGCCGCGCTGTTGATGGAGAACCGGTCCGCCTGCCCCCACCTGCTGCCGCTGTTGTGGACGCACTGCTGCCGCTGCTGGTGCTGTTTGGAATGCTGCTGGTGCTTCGGCTCAGCAGCTGCCCTCGCAACGCACTCGTTCGCTCCTTTCGTGATCCATTCCCACCGCTGCTGCTGCCGCTGCCGCCGCTCCCACGCCCACTTCGCGTGCTGCTGTTGCCTGCAGGCAATGCCATGGCCGGCGTTGTGGCGTGCGGGTCGGCGGAGCGCGGGCGGTGGTTGGCAGCAAACTTGCGGATGCGGTTGCTGTTGAGACAGAGGACGCGCAGGAATTTGAGTCCGGCCAGCGGCTCCAGCGTCGTCATGTTGTTGTCCTCCAAGTTGAGCGAGTACAGGTGCTCAAAACGCATTTCATCCGAGAGCCGCGCCTCACGCAATGCGCAGTGCGGCAGATCCAGCGTGCGCACAAACTCGCACTGGTCCTCCCCGACGTTGTCGGCGATCATGTCAATAGTCAGCACGCCGTCAAACAGGCGCCTGGCCAGGTCAAGGTCGCTCTTTGTCACGAGGCGGTCGTTGAGCATCGTCAGGCGCCCAGACAGGTAGTACAGGACAAACGGAACAACCTTCCGCTTGCGACAAAACGCGTTGGCAGCCACATTGAGCACGCGCAGCGCTTCCAGCTCACGCAGGTGGAAGATTTCGCGCGGGTTCGAAATGCAGTTGTGGTCGATGTAGAGAGTGGTGAGCGACAGCATGTCTCGCAGCGGGCGAAGGTCGTGCACAAAGTTGAAGGAGAGCATCAGCGTGGAGAGGTGTGGCAGGGTCGCCACGTCATCCAGCGCCTGAATCTCGTTGTGCCCCACGTCGAGGAACCGCAGGGACGGTAGCGAGCGGACAAACTTGAGCGAGGACAGTGCGTTGTCCACGAGCGAGAGGGAGGTGAGCGTGTCGTGCCAGGAGCGGGGCAGCTTGAAGGTGGACACGCGGCACGTGTGCAGTGCAATCCATTCCACTTGTGCGAACCCCCTTTCCCGTGCAAAGTCAGCCACACCATCCTGCACCACGTGCTGTGTGCTCGTTGCTGCCGTGCGCACCAGCACGCCCTTGACAACTTCGGGCACCGCCACGCTGTGGGCATAGGCTCCGAGGTTGGAAAACCCGGCATCGTTCATGCACGACGCGCGTCGGAGAGCCGTGACCCCCTGTGGCGCTACATGATGCAAGACGCCCGCGTCATTGCTCTCTGCGCACAGGAGGAGCTCCTGGCACGTGCGATACGCCTCCCAGGGCTGCGCACCGCTGTACGACACGCTCGTCGTGCCGTGGATGCACGGTGGGGGCTGGGGTGCCGTGGTGGTGTCACCGGTGGTTGCAGCCGCTGTTGAGAGCAGCGAGGTGGCGTTGGCTGCTGTTGACGGTGCTGTCCACACAGCGCACATGTGTCTGCGCTCGCCCTGGAAGAAGGGGGACACGCGCACGTTCAAAGTCGGCGGCAGCGGCGTCTCGTGCAGTGCCGACGAGCGGTACACAACAGACCACTGGTGTGTGCGTTTGGGAAGGCGGGGGGGGATGGGGTGAGTTGATTGGTGGTGAAGTGGTGATGGTGTTTGGTGTGAGTCTGTGTGACGTGCAATTACAGCAGGGAACTGAGAGAGAAATGACGAAAACCAACAACACAAGGCCGTGTGTGTGTGTGTGTGCGTGTGTGCGTGCGTGCGTGCGTGTGCGTGTGCGTGTGTGTGTGTGTGTTTGTGCGTGTGTGCGTGCGTGCGTGCGTGTGTGTGTGTGTGTGTGTTTGTGCGTGTGTGCGTGCGTGCGTGCGTGCGTGTGTGTGCGTGCGTGCGTGTGTGTGTGCATTCATTCATATATCTCCGTGTACCTCGAGTGTGATGAGCCGCATGTCAGCAAACTTCGACGCCAACTTGTGCAAAACACCAACGGCATCGGACTGCACCCAAGTATGAGCAAGATCAACAGTGAGCATACGTGAGCCAGTGCGTGAGCCAGTGCGTGCGTGTGTGTGTGTGTGCAGGTGTGTGTGTGTGTGTGTGCGTGTGTGTGTGCGTGTGAGATTGCGCATGCGTGCGATGTCCACATGTGCGTACGCAACCATGTGCCCGAGTGTGCTGTTGTTACCTCGAGTAAGGGGTTGTCGTTGAGAAACATGCACTGGAGGGCAGGGCAGGCTGCTGGCAGCGTGGTGAGGGCGAGTGCGCGGGTGATGCTGTTCGCTCCGAGATCGAGGAAGCGCAGACGAGGCGCCGCCGTCATGTCCGTGGACGAAATCCGGTTGTGATGCACATCCAGTGATTCTGACAATGGTGATGGTGATGGCGATTGATTGAGGGGAGGGGAGATTGATGATGGTGGTGATGTGAGCAAGTGAGAGTGTGCGCAAGTTGAGTGTTGTGTGCGTACGTGTGTGTGTGCATATGTATGTGTGCTGTGTGCATGTGCGTGTACCTGCATGTGCATGTGCTCCCACTTATCTTGAATCACGGCGCAAGCTCACACCCCACATCACACCACCGTTCTCACCGAGTGTGGGCAGCGAATCGATCCACGCCAGCGACGTCAAGTAGTTGTAGCCAACCTGACACGGCACAGAACAAGAACAAGCAGTCGAGTGAATGTGTGTGTGTGTGTGTGTGCAATGCTCGTTTGTGAGTTGGAAGGAAAAATGCAATGTTAAAACTTGTATGTGCACGTGCGATCAGGATGAAATCGAGAGGGCGATGAGGGGTTACAGGCTGCAGAGCACGCGGTGGGCTGAGTTGTTGATCCCCATGCCTTCATGACGTACATTCAAGTGCTTCAAGTTGGGCAGTGCCTTGAGTTCCGTGACAGATTGCAACGCAAGGCCGCTCAGACACACGCGCGTCACGCTCGCAAAGTCAATGCCACCAAACACCCGCTGATGTGTCGTGTTGGGAGGGAAGGGGAAGCAATGGTGATGAGTTGGATTAGTGATGAAGAATGGGCGAGGGAAGGTCATGGATGCCACACAACAGCGCAAACGGCCAACAACGCGGCACACACGGCACACGTGGCACACTCGAATACGCATGTGCATTACACAGTGCATACACCGAGTTAAACACACACACACACACACACACACACACACACACACAAGTATTTAACGTGCGTGTATACTCGGCGAACGAAACCAAAACACTTCCCGCACGTGACCGGTGTCCCAAAATACACGACCACGAGCGAATCATTCGCATCAACAGTACCGTGTCGGCGTCCAACGTCGGGAGGATGGATGAGCTGAGGGCTCCTGCGATGGCACCAGCCAACTTCTTCCGACGTGACCACTCGCTGTGCACCGCATCAGGCACGTGCATCGCAGGCTTGCTGGTGCCGCTCTGCGCATTCTCCGACGATGATGATGACGACGAGGTCGATGGGGCTGATGTGGATGGGGGCTTGAGTTTGAGGGAGTTCTTGCACAGCTCAACATCCATGACATACATGGGCACAAACCACATGTCTGCGCCCTTTGGCACAATGTAGTGCACCTCCGCCCCTTCTTCATCTTCATCGTCATTCATGGGGCCGATGCTGTCCACAGATGTGCGCGCATCAGCAGCATCGGCGCAGCTTCGCCCGCTCTTGTCACCTTTGTTCGATGACGACGAGCCACGCCCACCCTGCTCACTTGCCTTGGAGCCATCACCATCGCCGCCACCACCACCGCTACAGTCACCTTGGCTCACATCAGCACCTGCTGTTGTTTGCTTATCTCCATCACCACCGTTCTCATCATCATCCTCATCATCATCATCATCACCATCATCATCATCATCATCATCATCATCATCATCACCATCTGCGTCGGCAGCATCTGCCTCGTCCTCACCTGTGCACTCTGTCACGCGCCGTGGCCGCCGTGGTGGCCGCTTGGAGCGCGGCCCATACCCACCAACCCGTCGCCTGCCGCTGGTCACCGATGATGATGATGATGATGTGGCAGCGCGAGTTGGGGCGCGGGATTGCAATGTTGCAACAGATGACGCCAGCGATGTCTTACCTCTCCCCGATGTCAATCCACTCGACTTCCTGTCCCACTGCTGCTGTTGCTGTTGCTGTTCAGGTTCCAACTTTGGTCTTCTCCGCCGAGCTGTCTCCAGCGCTTGCTTGCATGTCATTGTTCCTTCGCGCGCGTTTGCCCACATCACCCCGGGCACATATGCGCGCACCACGAGGACGCGGGTGAAGTGTGACGGTGGCCAGCTGTGGTCCGCTGACAGGTGCTGTGTCACATGCTTCATCGTGTGCAGCCGGTTCGTCAGGCAATACGGCACAGTCCCGCCTAGTGTGTTTGGGGTTTGGGGGGGGGGAGATGATGTTGGGAGGTGGGAGGGGTGTTATGTGTCAGTATTTGTGCCAGTATGTGTGTCCGTATGTGTGTCAGTCTGTGTGTCCGTATGTGCACATGCGCATACGCGTACGCATACATTTGTTTGCGTGGGTTTGGTTGAAACCCAGGAGAAATACACTCGGCTTACGCGCCTTTTCCTCATTCCAAACCACCAAACAAACACACGCACATGCGCACACATACACGTACACATACACATACACATACACGCGTGTACAACACACACACATATGTACACATATGTACACATATGTACACGCACCTGATGGGTTGCTGCACATGTGTGTGATGGCTGCGTCGACCTCCACCGCATCAGCACCACCGACATCCAGCAACAGATATTCGTACGCAGCGTCACTCTCAAGCAGTTCGCGTGCAAGGCTCGGGCTCACGGCCGACAGCGTGCCAACTGTTGTTGTTGTCTTGCCGTTGCGTCCCTGTTTCGTCGTGACGTCGCCAAACGAAATGCGCCCACGGCGAGCGTGGCTCGGCAAGTTGGCTGCCGTCGTCGTCGTGGCGTTGGCGTTGTCGTTGTCGTTGTAGTAAACAGACCCAAACTGCTCCTCTTCCTGTGCTCGCATCATGAACCTGAACATGAGATGACATGTGTGGTGGTGGTGGTGGTGGTGAGACAGGTGAGACAGGGCCAGGTGAGGATGGTGAGACTGGTTTGAGCTTAGATCGGATGTTTCGCTGCGCGGGTGTGTAAGGTACATAATTGTCGCCTACACCATCACAACGTGGAGCCACGAAGCGAAAAGAGGCAAGATGAGGAAAGGAAAGTGACCCACTTTTTGATTGCATTCTTGTGCTCATCCATCAGGTGCGTGTTCTCAACCTGCAAGCACGCATGTGGGGAATGCAGAAAAGCTCGTTGAGACGCGAAAAAGTTGACACACACGGGCGCACACACGCACACGCACACATGTACACACACACACATACATACACACACACACACACAGCCCGTCGCACCTGTAGAACGTGGTGCACCCTGCAAGCGACGACGCCGTAGCTTTTGAATTTGGCGGCATCGAAGAACGAGCGAACGTCACGCTGAGCAGCAGCCTCCCTGGCGATGATGATGATGATGGTGGTGGTGATGGTGATGGTGGTGATGATGATGATGATGATGATGATGATGATGATGATGATGATGATGATGATGATGATGATGATGATGATGATGATGATGATGATGATGATGATGATGATGATGATGATGATGATGATGATGATGATGATGATGATGATGGTGATGATGATGATGGTGATGATGATGATGGTGATGATGATGATGGTGATGATGATGATGGTGATGGTGGTAAGGGGAACACCGAGTGGTGGCGAATTAGGCTTGAGCTGATCGGAGCACTTGCACAGAGGGACAAATGTGACTGATACAACCAACAGTCGCAACGCCACGGTACAACAGCGGATGAAAGCGAGGTGGGTTCTGCGATGGGACTGACCATGGTTTCGTGTTGCCGCGCGGATGTGGTGCCGGCTGACCGACAACAGAGATGTCAACAGGGTGCAGCTGTGAGTCGTGGATGGCAATGTATCCCGTGTCGACGAGACGCAGAAACGATTCCACCATGCTGCGGCGCCACCGGTACAGGTCGTGGCTCGTGGGCAGCGCACCCGTCTTCTCCTGCACGCGAGTGGTCGATGATGGCCCATGGATGGATGGTTGGTTGGTTTGTGTGAGAGGGGGAATGCCAAACAATGACATAATCGCACTTCAAACACTTGCTCGCGCCCATTCACACAAATGCATGCACAGCAGACATACACGTTCAGAAACACGTGAACAATATCATGTGTACACCTCAAAGAATTGGTCGTTCTGCGTGCCCTGTGCCTTCAAGTGGTCAATGTACGCCTGAAGGGCAGTGTCTTCCCCATTCTTCTGCTTGCATGCAAGCACAAGCACGTTGGCGACTTGTCAGCAAAAAAGGCAACACAACAACAACAACAACAACAACACACACACAGGCAGTAGGCAGGAAACAAGAGTCTACACAACAAAACATTCAGCACCCCAGCAACACCCACCACCACCACCACCAACCACCACCATCACCACCACCATCACCATCATCATGAACCGGGGCGTCACCTCGAATGCGGCCTTCACGGCAGCCATGCGGACTTGAATGTCCTTGATAAAGTGGTTGCGCATCGTGTAGATGGACTTCATGTAGTCCTGCGAAGATGCATGCAAGCAACAGAAGTGAGCGTACAAGGCGATTTGATGACTGACGGTGACAGTGCAGTGAGCAAGTCAGGCACCAGCATGTACTGGCACCAACGAGAAAAACAAAAACACACACACTCTCTTCCACACTCTTACACACACATACACACACACGCGCACTGCACTCTTCATACTTGACTTCACCACAACCACCATTCTATCGAATTGCGACCAACACCTCCAAACCAGTACATCCAGCTTACGTGTGCCCAGAGCCAGGCAGCAGCAAGGAGACTGTGACGAAGCGCAAACGTGTGGACGACTTTTGCGTCCAGGGCCAGACTGAGAGAACTGAAGATGATATGGTATCAGCAGCACGGGTGGCAGTGAGCAGGGAGAGGGGGGAGTGTTAGATATGAAGAATGAAGCAAAGTAAGGGCATCTATGGAATCATACACACACACATACACACATCATGTGCATACACGTTGCAGGTATCTCTTCGACAAATGACCGTGCTGCCTGCGCTATGCCACGTACTCTCGTGCTTTTGGCGGCGGCGGTTTGAAGTCGTCCAGCAGCTCGAGCGACGGTAGAAGAAACGCAATCCACGCGTGGTAGTTTGAAAGACGGCACACGGGGTTCTGGCGCCGTCGTCATAGTCGTCGTCGACACAATAGGAGGTGGCGGTCGTGATAAATACGTGAGGAATGCGCCAACAGGCATTGCTGCTGCGACAACTGAACAATGCGACACATGATTACGACTTGATGTGTGTGTGTGTGTGTGTGTGTGTGTGTGTGTGTGTGTGTGTGTGTGCAGACCTGGTTGTAGTCTTCGCCCTGCAGCCAGAGGCGCCTCAAGGACTTGACAGCTCGCAGCGCCAACAGCGCCTGATGGTGATTGCGGCGGTGCAGGCCGGCGTGATGGAGCCGCGGTCAGATGTAAAACAATGTGCAATAGGACCATCCATCCACATATTCGAGTACACAGATGGCCGTACATACACAAACCCACACGCATCCACACACACACACACACATACACACGCGCACACAAATACATATACACACAAGCACACACACACAAAAATTCACACACAAACATCCACACACAAACACACACACACACACACACATCCACACACAGACACACATCCACATCCACATCCACACCCACGCTGGAATATGGGATGGGACTCACGGAGAAGTCGGCAATGTTGTTGCCAGCAATGTTGAGGGAGTGAAGGGCGGTGGTGGTGGCAAACGAAGAGGGGAGCTGCGTCAACGCATTGTGCGCAGCGTTGATGAACGACAGCCTGCACGTGTGGCACAGCAGTGAAGAAGAGACGGTATGATAGCGAAAGATCAGGGTTGCAGCGATGAAGATTCAGACGCATGAGCGCACGAGACGAGGATGCAGTCTGCTGCTGATACGCACACGCACGCACACACACACACACACTACACACCGCCGCCACCAGCAATGCGCTCTCACTTTGGCAGTTGGGCGAGCACGGAAATGTCTGATATGTGGTTGTGCTCCACGTCAATATGTGCAAGTTCCTGTGCACACCACAGCAATACAAGAAGTGAGACGGATGTTTGCGTGCATGTGCATGTGAGTGTGTGTGAGGGTGTGTATGTGTGAGAGAGTGAGAGTGAGAGCGAGAGCGAGAGAGAGAGAGAGAGCGAGCGAGAGAGAGAGAGAGTGTGTGTGTGTATGTGTGTGTGTGTGTGTGACTTGACAGTACCTGGCAACCGCCAAGCGGGACAAGGGACGCGATGACGTTTGAATACATGTACAACTTCTCAAGTTTCGTCAGTGTAGCTAGTGGCATGATGTGTGTGTGTGTATGTATGTGTGTGTGTGTGTAAAGACGTGAGCAGTACGTTGTGATGTTTTGTTTGGTGGGCATGGTGGTCAAGTGATGCGTGTCCCGCGAGCGACACGCACACACACACACACACACACACACACACACACACACACACACGCACACGCACACGCACACACACACACACACGCACACGCACACGCACACGCACACACACACACACACACTCTCTCTCTCTCCCTCACACACACACATACGCATGCGCGCACACATGCGCAGAGCATGAGCATCAACACCGCTCGCCTACCGAGTGGCGAGATGTCTTCAACGTTGCCCTCGCAGATCCAGAGTTCGGTCAGGTTCGGGCATGCCTCAATGCCGCGAATATGGGTCAGTTGCGGCTGAAGAAGCAGGGAGAAGCACGTATGTGTGTGAGCTGCGATGTCACCACTGTCACCACTCCCACCCGCCCCATCACACACACCTATCTCTCTCGCGCACACACAACACACACACACACACAACACACACACCACCACACAACAAGCACACACACAAACCACACACATGCACACACACACATGCACACACACACACACACACAAACATGCACACACACAAACATGCACACAACACACACAACACACCGCGATGAGGATCTTGAGAGTGGTCAGCTGGGTGAACACAGATGTGACGTCTCGCACAGCGAGAAAAGTTGTGAAGAAGCACTCCATCTCCTGCACGGTATCTGGGTTCTGCTTGACATCAACACCGTTGCAGTCAAGTAGATGCTGGCGATCTTTGGGATCCTTCTCCTCCAGCCAGCTGGCAAGCGTCGTTGAAAGCGGGTGCTGTGCATCCCCTGCACTCGCACGAGGTGTGTCTTCTTCGCCTTTACCTTCTTCGCCATGTTCCTCGCCATGAGCGTGATCACCATCATCACCCGCATCGCGGCCATCATCGTCATCGTCATCAGCACCGTCGCTGTCGTCGTCATTGTCTGAGAAGCGTATGGACGATACCGACAGCCGGTGGTCTCGTGCGGGATCAAGAGACGTTGTGCCGTCGCTGTCGTGTGCACCCGTGGCTGTGGCTGTTGTCGTCGCGCTTGTTGTCGTGCTGGCGGTGGTGGTGCCTTCGGACGAGGACGACTCCATGGATACGGAGTCATCGTCACCTGATGACATGGCTGGCAGTCACGAGCCGACGTGTGTGTGTGTGTGTGTGTGTGTGTGTGTGTGTGTGTGTGTGTGTGTGTGTGTGTGTGTGTGTGTGTGTGTGTGTGTGTGTGTGTGTGTGTGTGTGTGTGTGTGTACAATGCAACCAACGAACGTTTGTGCGCTGCACACGGCCAATCAAACCTAAGGCTGCGGAGCAAGCAAGGAGGCTGCTGCTCGCTGATGTTATGTTCGTGCTCGTTACTACCTGCCTCAGTGCGCCTGCCCTCCAACAGTCGCAACGGCAGACGTCAGCGTGAGCTGTTCGCGACCCTCACACCCGCCTGCGATTGCGCCTGCGACTAAGCCCTTCTTTTGTTTGGTTCTGCTGTGGTGTGCTGCTGGGGGGTGGTGCGTATTGGCTGGCTGGACAACGGGAAATTCGTTGCGAAGCGGAAGCGCAAACAGCGAGCAGAAGGAGAGGGCAGACGCAGAGGCAGGACTGCTCTCACTGAGTGGCTTGGTGGTGTTGCTTCTTGCTTGGTTGCTTGGTTGCTTCGTCGTGGTAGCAGTGGTGGACGCTGGAGTGGTGCTGGTGCGGGACGAGGGGCGAGGGACAAGGTTGTTGTTGTTGTTGTTGTCGACACACACAGAGACACGCAGACCACGCACAGACACACAACGCAGCATCAAGCAGGATGGAGGACATGTCGGCGGAAGAGCGGGTGCTGAAGATGGCGCAGCGCGGCGAGTATCGTCACTTGGGGGATCTGTTGGACGGTGTTGGTGACGAAGTGGAGGTGCAGCGCTTGTTGGCACATCAGGATGAGGACGGATACACGCCCTTGCACCGCGCATCCTACAACGGCCGCGTCAGAACCATCAAGCTGCTCCTCTCACGGTGCGTGTGTGTGTGTGTGTCTGTGTGTGTGTCTGTGTGTGTGTGTGTGTGTGTGTGTGTGTGTGTGTGTGTGTGTGTGTGTGTGTGTCCGTCTCTCCGTCCGTCTCTCTGTGTGTACCTGCGTGCATAACCATCGGTGCTTATCCTTGTGTTCGCTTGCCGTCTTGTCACACCCACCGGCCTTGACATGACCAACCAACCATGTCCTGACACTGCAATACACGCCGTGCTCTACTCAACAGAGGAGCCAAGGTGGACATCAAGACAAACGAGGGGTGGCAGCCGCTGCACTGCGCAACGCGATGGAACCAGCTTGAGGCCATGGAGCTGCTGCTGCGGGCGGGCGCAGATGTCAATGCCACAACAAATGGAGGTCTTACACCCCTGCTCCTAGCCGCTTCCAGGGTGCGTGCTCTCTCTGTGAATGTGTGTAGATGTGTGTGTGTGTGTGTGTGTGTGTGTGTGTGTGTGTGTGTGTGCGTGCGTGTTCAGTTGTTGCATGCACATCCGTATCTCTGTGGGCCTTCCCCGCTTCCGTGCATGGGGCGCATTTCGCGGAGCAGTTTCGCATCACCCACACATCACCCACACACCGACACCACACGCCGACACCACACGCCGACACCACACACCGACACCACACGCCGACACCACACACTGCCCACACCGACACCACACAAGCCACACCCTCCCCTTGCATCGCCCATTCACCAACACCTGTACGCCTCATGACGTCCCTCGTCCAATGTGTCAGCCCGATTGCAAAGAGGCCACTGCGCACCTCCTCCTCCGCACAGATGTCGATCTTGCACACGCCACCGCCGCCGGAGAGACTGTCGCCGATGGTACGCAGAGAGCATGTCTGTGTCTGTGAATATGTGTCTGTGTCTGTGCCTGTACCTCTGTGTGTGTGTGTGTGTGTGTGTGTGTGTGTGTGTGTGTGTGTGTGTGTGTGTGAGTGTGTGTGTGTGTGAGTGTGTGTGTGTGTGCGTGTGCGTGTTGTACGTGTGAGTAACATGAGTTGTTTGCGTTGAATGTGCAGAATGAGCCAACACAAACACGGCAGGTAGGGTGTGAGTACAGAGAGGGCCAAACACGCGGGATGAAACAACTGCGCATTGCACAAACATGAATGCAGTAAGCACCATGCCACAATGTTGTGCACACACACACACACACACACACACACACACACACCTGCGTTGATGAAAGCGAGGGCGAGGTAGCGCGCCTCGTACCGTGCAATGTGGCCCTCCTTCTGCACGCGCCTGATGGGAAGTGCACACGCAGAGTTGGGCAGGTCAAGGATGAGATGACATCAAAAGAGCGCCGTTGTGGTAACGTGTCTGTGTCTGTATGTATGTGTGTCTGTCTGTCTCCGTCGTTGTGTGCGTGCATGTGCGCTTTTGGTTGACCGCAGGACAGCGCAAGAGAGCACCCACTCACATGGAATCGACATCAAGGCCCTGGCCCTTGCCCTGCTTGCGCTCCTGAAGCACAAGCTTGTGTGCAGCTTCGCGGCGCTTCAGCGCGATCCTACAACGAGGGGGGTTGATCATACTCAAGATATGAGCACAAGGCGGTCGAAGACACTTCAACGAAACGCACACGGGCAATGTCACACACACACACACACACACACACACACACACACACACACACAAGCACACACAAGCACACAAGACCTTGCCACAAACGCAAACGCACACAAGCACACACACACATGCAAACAATCAAGACGCACTTGTCCATGAGCTTCCGAGAA
Organism: Salpingoeca rosetta; assembly: GCF_000188695.1. Lineage (NCBI taxonomy): Eukaryota > Choanoflagellata > Craspedida > Salpingoecidae > Salpingoeca > Salpingoeca rosetta. The sequence continues at coordinate 1,264,128 of NW_004754917.1, read as the reverse complement.
ACGTTCTGGTATGCGTACTGGAGGCTGGCAACCGTCACGGCAATGCCGATGACGACAACGATGGCGTTGGAGATGACATCAAGCATCAACACCGTGGCAAACAGAACTGCAAACAAACACACGGCACGTGAAGAAGATATGAGAGGTGAGTGACCAGCAACACAAATGTGTTGATACAGCACTGCACGTTCTTCGCCTCTCCACTTTGCTTTCCAACATTGCTGCCTCCTCCTCCTCCTCCTCCTCGACCACTTCTCTCATGCCCACGGCTCTCGCTTCAGTTGTATCCCAAACACGACACCAAACATTGGCCGCCCCCACCCTCCCACCACAAGCCCAGCACGGCGAGTCACAAGCAACCAAACAAAGTGCACTTACAAACGGGGACAATTGCGTTGAGGAGCCCAGCGGTGACATAGAAGGACAGAGGGGTCTGCTGCTGCTTCTTTGCCGCAATGATCTTGTCGAGATCGATGTCCGACCCCTTGCGCTTGCCGTTGCCGTTCTTCGCCATGACTGCTGTTGGTGTGCTGTGCGAGTTGTTGCTGTTGTTGCTTCGTTGGTCGTGTTGTTGATATCCGCTCGGTCCACTGTCGCGAAAAAAAAAAAAATTTCCTTCCCACACATTTTTTTTTCTGCAGACGTGGCGGAACAGCCAACGACACCACAAATTGAGGTGGTGGTGTGCCGCCTGCACACACACACACACACTCGCACACACACTCGCACACACACTCGCACACACACTCGCACACACACACACACACACACACACACACACACACACACACACACACACACACACACGTGCCGAGTAGCTTGACTGGGTTTTGTTGTTTGTTCGTTGATTGTGTTGTGCACCAGCCGATATTAAATAGCAGGAGGGAAACACGCGGCAACGAGCAAAGGCAGCACACAAACAAAACACGGACGGACACAGACAGAGGCAGGCAGGCAGGCATCAAGATACAGGGCACACAGACAAGGCGACAGCAAAAGGTACAAGGAGAGGGGGAGAGAGGAAGGGCAAAGGACGAGAGAAAGGAGGCAAGAGACAAGACAAGCAAAGGGGGGGAGGTAGAGCCAAACAAACATGAACACAAGCCATCACGACACACAACAAACAAACAAACAAACGTTCTCATGTATATGCACATGCAACGCTGAGGCGCACAGCCACGCAGCGCACGGCACGGAGAAGCAGGATAAGCGAGGGGGCCAACGGGACATCACTTGACACAACACACACACACACACACAACTGTTATGCACATCGAATTACATCGGTCACATGAGAAAAGGAACCCGCAAAGCAGAGAAGACAGATGAGGAGCTCAGCAGCCAAGAACAAGCGTATGCAACGACCAAGACGATGATGGTGGAGATGAAGGAGGAAGAGGAAGAGGAAGAGGAGGAAAGCCAACGACGATTGCAGAAGATCAAAAAAGGGTTGGAGGGGATTGAAGAAGCAACAGCAGCTACAGCAACGGAATAGGGATGGAAGGAGGCAAGGGGAATGAATGCGCCCACATGCGAACGTGCATGCGCAAACGCAATGCGTGAAAACCCGCACGCACGCGTGCACGCATTGCACACCGTTCGGTGACGAACGCTGCACAAGCAACTCCTTAGTGGCTTTCCTTGTCCTTCTTCTTCGATTTGCTGTAGATTGAGAGGAAGGGGTTGTACGCATGCAAGTTGGCTCGTGTGAGAAAGCAAAAGCTGTGCAGAGTCACGAAGGGTAACGCGTTTGCTTTGAAAACGAGACAGACAGATAGAGTAAGAACAGTGCAAAGAGAGGGGGAGACAGAGCGAGAGGGAAGGAGGGACCGGAGAGACAGGGAGTGTGCGCGTGTGTGTGGAGAGAGAGAGAGAGAGAGAGAAAACAGACGGCGACAGAGAAACGCGCACGTCTGTCTTCGCAAGCGCATGTGGGGGTAGGATCACACCTTTGCTTCATGCTGCGTGCCCGCTTGGTCCAGTCGAAGCAGATGGTCTTCTCAAACTTCTCCCGGTTGTACACGCCGCTACACACACACAGAAAACAGCAAGAGGATGATGATGGCGGTGTTGACGGTGAGGCACGGGGCAGCGGGTTGAGAGGAGGGGGGGAGCGCACGTGTGGCAAGTTCAAGACGCACGCACACGCACACGCACACGCACACGCACACGCACACAAACAAACAAAACAAACAAACAAACAAACAAACAAAGCAAATCAAAAACCACGCGTGCGTGCGGGGGGCTTTTGACGACTGACATGAGGAGCTTCTTGAGGTAGTTGTAGTCTGGGCCCTCGTCAAACTCAAGCTGTCGCGCGTACTCGAGGAAGACGCGGAGCTCCGGCGGATGGCGCGCACACAGCTCCTCAAGCGGCGTCGTCTTCTTCTTCTCCATAATCTTCTCGTACTTCTGCTTCTTGTTCGCAGCCTTCAGCCCTTGCCACGGCAGCGACCTGCAAACGAATGGCAGCAAAACAAACGGGAGGCAGATATGAGAAAAAAAGGGGGGGGGGGGGTTGGAATGCCCTTAACACTTATTGCAGGGATGCATGGAAACACGCTGATTGACAGGGAAGCGTACAGCGCCCACAAGCAACCATCACAAACACCACTACCAAGGCCATCACACCACCACAACCGTCCCACAACACACCACTACCAAGGATCACAGCCACCAGTCACCAATCACCACTCTGCAGTCTTCGGCACGTACCCGCGGAGAAAGTACATGAGGACGTATCCGAGCGACTCAATGTCGTCACGTCGCGACTGCTCAATGCCGGCGTGGGCGTTGATGCTCGCGTACCGCGCCGTGCCCGTCAGGTGCTTGTCCGTGCGCATGCGGATGTGTTCAAACGTCTTCGGGTCCCGGAACCGCTTGGCAAGCCCAAAGTCAATGATGTACACCTGCGTGCGCGAGTGCGAATGTGAGGGACGGAGGGAAGAAATAAGTGAGTCAAGAAGTGAGGTTGCTGTGGGCGCAAGTCAAGCAGTGCAGGTGTGTCCTCAGTGTGTGTCATCAGTGTGTGCCCTCAGTGTGTGTGTGTGTGTGTGTGTGTGTGTGTGTGTGTGTGTGTGTGTGTGTGTGTGTGTGTGTCCTGCATGTGTGTGTGCGTGTTGGCACTCACCATGTTGCCCTTTGACCCGGAGCCCAGCAGAAAGTTGTCTGGTTTGATGTCGCGGTGGATAAAGTGCTTCGAGTGCAAAAACGCCAACCGGTCAAGCATCTGAGCACGTGGTGTTGAGTGGGCAGGAGAAGAAGGAAGCACGTGTGAGAAGTTGCGTGCATAAGCAGGCACGTGTAAATAAATGTGCGTGTGCGCGTGTGCGTTCAACTGTGTGCAAATGTGTACGCAAGTGTGTGTGTGTGCAAGTGTGTGTGTGTGTGTGTGTTTGTACAACTGTGCGTGTTGGAACTTCAATGGCAGCTGCGAACATGCCCAGGGCAGCATGGTGGCAGGAGCAGCTCACCTGATCGGCGAGGAGAAGAACAGTTCGCAGCGAAAACTTGCGGTCGCAGAAGGAAAAGCAGTCCTCAAGGCTGAAGATACACAACAGGAGGGCATCATGATGAGGAGATAGCAAGGCACGAACGAACAAACGAACGAAGGGGAACGACGAGACATGCACGCGCAAACACATCACCATCACAATCCAGTCATATACATGTTGACACACGTGCAGCTCACACATGACATTGGCGTGTCAGCAAGTGGAGCACACTCGGTGCGCATGGACGTACCTTGGGCCCAGCAATTCCATCACCATCACGTAAAAGTCGCCTTCTTGTCCGTGCCACCTACCACCAATCAATCAATCACGCACGCACGCACGCAGACATGCCAAGACATTCAAGGTCAGCCAGCGTCCATGAAGGCCACACAACACACGCCAACATACCACCAAATGTTCATCGACAACCACACACACACGCACAAACACACGCGCATGACCACGCACAAACACGCACGCATGACCACCACCACGACCGCATGAGCAATGAGCCAGTGGCTACGCACTTCATGAGCGGGATGCCGACGCCGCCTGCGAGAATCTTGTACAGTTTCGCCTCGTAGTACAGCTGCGGGTACCGCGTCTTGAGCGACTCAACCTTCACAGCAACATTCTGCAGTGCAGCGAGCAGCCGCGGTGGTTGCATGGGAAGTGGGTTAGAGGTGTGAAATCATTTCACGAGCGTGCACACACACACACACACGAGAATGTCACAAACAAATGCACACACACACACAGAATAATTTTCACGCTCAAACACACACACACACACGCGTGCATACCTTGCCGCTGGCGGCGCTGACACCGTGGTAGATGTCGCCAAAGGAGCCGTGGCCAATCTTGCGCTTGAGCTGGTACCGCCCGGCCACATACAGGTCCAGCGACGGCCCAGACTTGGTCTTGTGTGACGACTGCACATGCAGCACATGCAGCACAGCAGAGCCGCAGTGACACGAGAGCATGGGGGTGTCAGGAGTTAGTGGAAGCGAAAAACAGGGGTGGTGGTGGTGATGGCACATGGAAAAGGGATAGGTGGTGTTGTCAGGGCGAACGGGGGAACAGTTCATGAACTGATCATCCGCTCCTGGGGAGGGGGGATGGGAATCGACCAGCAGCGCTTACCATTGTGTGATATGTGATATGTGTGTGTTGAGGGAGGGGTAGGGGTGAGGGGTAGCGGACGAGAGCCGGAAACGCAAACGTCTGGAAGGGGGAGGGCGACGGCAGCGGCGATGATGAAGAGGAAAGTCACAACGGCGGAAGCAGCGACGACGGTTGTGTGGCGAAGATGCAGAGGCCAGCGGAGAACAGGGAAAATGCAGGCGTGAGCACCGCGTGTGTGGAAAGCAAACGACCAAGGTGGGTGAAGGTTGAAGTTTGTGCTTGCTGGGAACGACCACGAGGTCAGACAGAGCAGGAAGGTGCACGAGGAAGAACGGTGCGTGCATGTGTGTGCGTGTGTGTTTGCGAACATGGAAACAGATGTTCGTGCCATGATCATCATCAACACATGCGCTGCGCGCCCGCAGATACAAACAAGGAAGGCTACCATACACACACGAACACACACACACACACACACCACTGCGAACGCGCAGAAGAAGTTGGTGTGCGTGAACGACAAGAACGCGGTGGGAAATGAAGCACCAACGAACACGGAGATGGCAGCAACGGCCTTCTCATGTAAACATGCAAACACACACACACACACGCGCGCGCACACACACGAACGCGCGCACGCACACACGCACACACACACATACCACATATGCACGCATGCACGCACGCAAACCACCAAAAGCGTTGCTCAGCGAAGGGTGTGCAAGCAATCAAGGCACCAACGCACCAGATACTCCAACACGCCAACTGTACGGATGAGAAAGAGGCGGTTCGTACCTTTGTCGCGTCACACGGTCAGGGTGTGCTGCTTGTACGCGTGTCGATGTGCACGCACAGGAATATCGCGCGCGATTTGCCGGGAGGAAGAAGGTGACAAACTCCCAAAACCAAACAATCGACCGGCCAGCCAACGATGTATGTGTGTGTCTTGACAATGGCTTGTTCCTTTCTCCAGCAGCAGCAATCCCGATCAGCTAGCAGGGGAGTGGCGGTTGGTTGCACACGAGCGTGTGTGCGCTTGGGCTTCTTCGCACGTCGTCACGTCACACGATGTACAGCGCGCATCAACTTGTGGGGCCAGCTACCAAGCAATCACCATGCGGGAATTGCTGGTGTGAGCAACCACAAGGCAACCAACCAGAAGAAAGCAACGGAAGGGAAAGCAACGGAAGGGAAAGCAAGGCACGCACGGGCAAGGAAAAGTGTTGGTGGTGGAATGGATGGGCGAACGGAACGAGCGCGGCCAGCTGGCTGGCTGGCTGGCTGGCTGACTGAGTGGTTGGAGGGATGACGCAGAGCAAGCAAGGCAAGGCAAGGCAAGGCAAGGCAGAGTGGAGCAAGGAAGCTAGCAGCGGTGCTGCGCACATACGTTGTCGTGATCGGATGTTGGCAGGCAGGCTGGGCTGAGAGAAAACTTCACACGAAAAAGAGAGGAAAGCACCTGCTTGCTTGCTTGCTTTGCTGCTTACTGCTTGTGGTTGACGTCAGGTTTTTCTCAAGACGGGCTGAAGATTGGTTGAAGATTTAAACAAAAGAGGCCCATACCAAAACAAAAACGAGCAAAACGATTCTCCGCCACCTACCGCTAGCGACACCACAAAAAGGGAATGCCCCTGATTTCAGGGCGGAGTTCGTCGAGGGTTGCGATGATGACTCACACACACACAGGCTGTTGTTGATTTGACGAGAGCGGATTTCAAACAGAGCAAAGCAACTGAGGCGAGAGAAGGCGAGGCGAGCACACCCCCATCCCCATCACACAACCCATCACAGACGAAGCACACGGACACAGACAAGACAGAGAGAGACGAAGCATGCCTGCAGGGTGGCTGTGCCGTGAGCCGATGAAGGCCACGGCTGTCATCAACTTTGCACAGGGTCGCTTGGCTCATGCTGCAACCACAGATGCCGCTCGCGAGCAGCTCAGGTGTGTGCGTGTATGCATATGTGGCTATGCATGTGTGGGTATGTGGGTGTGGGTGTGGTGGGTATGTGGGGGTGGGGGTGGGGGCGGTGGTGTGTTTGCATAACGTACGCTGAGCTCACGATGTCTTGCTCTCCGCCCATCGCCCTCCACACACACACACACACACACACACACACACACACACACACACACACACACACACACACACACACACACACACGACA